>NC_137098.1:367500-490000 GCF_949357685.1 Gobio gobio
TAGCTCCCCAGAGGAACATCACAATTAGGCCATTCCTTCCAACTGATTGGCTGGCAATACGGGCGTGGTGCGGATTACAGCCACCACATGCACTTTGAGCATGGATCGCCGATGGCCTGGGCTGTAGACTCGCTGCACAGCTCTTTGAAGGCAGCCGGGTCAGGTCCACACTCGTCCATGGAGCAGAGGAAATTTGTTTTGATAAACTTAGAGGAGAGCCATTGTGTGAAGAGCAGATCCAGCTTGACCAGCCGCAGTGTATCCTCTGGCTGCCAGGGCGAGGGGTGGGCGGCTTCGGTCTTCCATTTAAGAGCCGTGGGTGGGTAGAGGTGCATGGCAAACGCCTCTTCTAATGGAGGAATATTAAAGTGCCCCTTCTGCTCCGCCAACAGAGGTGAGGGCAGTGAAGTGGAGTAGTGAACCACGCTGAGTAGGGGGCACGCCATGACTTGGTGAGTTCTTCATGAACTTCTGGGAAGAGCAGGGCTGGTTACTGGCTGTAGGAACCATTAGTCGAGGTGGCTATGGGCGGGCTCCTCTAAGCCCATGTCTTCTATGGCCTTGAATAGGACACGGACCAGTTCCGAGTCCAACTGCGGCCTGGTATCACCTGGCTCTTTAGCTGGCAGGGGAGCGGGGGAGTCCTCTGCTGGGTTGGACCATCCTCCACATAGGAAGCGGCCAGTGTCATCGAAATCCTCCTCAGATATGCTGAAAGATACCAAGCTACTTGCACCAGACGAGGACTGCTGGTTATCGCGGGTGAAGAGCGCTGATGAGTCCTCTCACTGTGGGGAGAGTGAGGCACGCAGGAGTTGAGCCCGAATGTCCGGCTCCACGGCTGTTTCTTCCGTCTTGGCTCTTGAGGAGAAGGAAACAGGGGGTTAGCATGAGGAGGGGAATCTGCAGCTGAGAGCAGCTGGTCTCAGTGAGTGAAGCCTCAGCGTGGGCATGGCCCAGGCAAGCGATGCACTCTGTGTGCTCGTCCGAGGGAAGCAGGGGAGCACTGCATGAACCACACTTGGTGCAACATTTTACAACGAACGCCACTGAATTTGCTCTTTTAAGGTCGCCGGATAGATGCAGGGGAGGAGCGCGGAGTCATCTGTAACTGCTGAAGCCACGTTAATCCACTGCTGAAGCTTGGTCAAAGAAACAGAGGTTCCCCGTTACATCAAACTAGTGAACTGTATTGAAAAGGAACTTGTGTTTGTATAAGTAAAAAGATAGATATATTGACTGCAGTCTTACCCAAACCACCCAAAAACCTGAACCACAAAACAATTAGCAGATGTGAGATCTGTGTACTGATTTCCAATACATTTTACTCCTGTGTTGATCTGGTGTTGTGCAAGAGTCAATCGCTGCAGATTCCTGTTGCCCTTTTGTGATGCCTGACTGATGTGAAAGATTTCTCTGCAGCTTGTCTCTCTGTTCAATGAGGAGTGTTAGATTTTGGTGTATTTGGCCGAGCAGTCGTTTGGGTGGCTCGCCAATGTATTAGATTTCTCCAATACATAAAATAAGTAAGCTTGACCAGAGTTCTTGTGGGGAGAAGATTTTATTGAAGGTTTGTAGTGTAGCAGTCTTTCAGCATCGATGTTATCATGCCGCCCTTCAACAATCTTAACCCAACGTTCTGTGTTCTGAGACAGAACTTTATACAGGGAAGACAAAGGGCTTCAGACAAAGGGAAACTGTTAGGACCTCCCACAGGAGATCGTTCTTACACACCCCAAACGTTCCTGCCATCGATACTGATCCAATCAGCATAACAGTGACATTCAAATGCATAGATGTTAATCCAATCACTCATGGGCTCCAAGGGCCATTAAAGACAAATGGTGCTCATTTTACAAACAGGAACTGGCCTGGAAGATTTAAATACAAAATCTATCAGGAGCTGTTCAATAAATCTGTATGAAATCAGATCGTATGAAACATATGAAACATTTGCAGATAAAGCAGCGTACATCATAAATTACTTGCTTCTCAGAGTGGCAGACTAAACTCAATAAACTCTGTCATGTTCTCTTGCCTTTGGGAACACAAGTGTGATCATTCTGATCACAGACTTTGGCTCTGGCATTTCAGAATGACCAAACCAACATTTGAGATGTTGTGTGATTTATTTGGTAAATGTGTTTCCATCATAGTCTATCCACGTCTTATTATCAGGAAAAAAATATCCGCCTCTTTGAATGCATACACAACGGCTCCTCTCTTGTAAACTCACTCTAGTCCTGTTGTTGTTTAGATGAGTTCACCGTGCCTGCGCTGTATCCCAGCAGTCCTGATGTGTGGGCATCATACCCACTGTACCCCGCTGAACTGCCACCAGCTGCGTATGCATACAGTTCATCACTGCACTCTCAGGTAACACACACCTGCCTACAGTTCATCACTGCACTCTCAGGTAACACACACCTGCCTACAGTTCATCCCTGCACTCTCAGGTAACACACACCTGCCTACAGTTTATCACTGCACTCTCAGGTAACACACACCTGCCTACAGTTTATCACTGCACTCTCAGGTAACACACACCTGCCTACAGTTCATCCCTGCACTCTCAGGTAACACACACCTGCCTACAACTCATCACTGCACTCTCAGGTAACACACACCTGCCTACAGTTTATCACTGCACTCTCAGGTAACACACACCTGCCTACAGTTCATCCCTGCACTCTCAGGTAACACACACCTGCCTACAGTTTATCACTGCACTCTCAGGTAACACACACCTGCCTACAGTTTATCACTGCACTCTCAGGTAACACACACCTGCCTACAGTTTATCACTGCACTCTCAGGTAACACACACCTGCCTACAACTCATCACTGCACTCTCAGGTAACACACACCTGCCTACAGTTTATCACTGCACTCTCAGGTAACACACACCTGCCTACAACTCATCACTGCACTCTCAGGTAACACACACCTGCCTACAGTTTATCACTGCACTCTCAGGTAACACACACCTGCCTACAGTTCATCCCTGCACTCTCAGGTAACACACACCTGCCTACAACTCATCACTGCACTCTCAGGTAACACACACCTGCCTACAGTTTATCACTGCACTCTCAGGTAACACACACCTGCCTACAGTTCATCACTGCACTCTCAGGAAACACACACCTGCCTACAGCTCATCACTGCACTCTCAGGAAACACACACCCTGCCTACAGTTTATCACTGCACTCTCAGGTAACACACACCTGCCTACAATTCATCACTGCACTCTCAGGTAACACACACCTGCCTACAACTCATCATTGCACTCTCAGGAAACACACACCCTGCTATTCCAGCTATTTTTATTAATGAAACAATCTGTATTGGATAATGTGCTATATAAACAATGGTGACGTGACTTGACTTGATTAGTATACTTAGTATATACTAAGTAAAGTGAAGTTAAGTAAAGTTCAAGTATATTTTTTCACTGTTGGGAGCCGTACTGTGGAAGAGTACACATGGGATCACCATAGGGATCACAACATATGGCACCTAGCCTAGCATAGGTTCCACCAATGCATACGAGTGTTAGGCCTGGCATCAGATGCTCCGCCATGTCTGACTGCCGAGGGTGGTGGAGGAACTCGACAGGGTTCACCAATCTGGGGAACTCACTGGAGCAATATAAGCACACGTATCGGCTCCATAGGAGGGGAATGGCGCAGCAAGCCAACACTAAGTGGGTTCTCAGGTGTTACTGTCTATTTGAAGCGAGCACATGAGAGGATACTGGCTCTACATAAAGGCTAAAAAATCTAGCGAATGTGTTTGGGGTCGTGCAGCCCACAGCTCTAAATATTTATGTCAAGTCAAGTCAAGTCAACTTTATTTATATAGCGCTTTTAACAATGTAGATTGTTTCAAAGCAGCTTTACAGTGTTAAACAGGAAAATAATGCAGCATAATTTTATTCAGCTGTATAGCCATTCTGGAAAAATTTCAAGTATCATACAGTGACAGTGTGGGCTTTAGATCAATAATTTGATCAGTAATTTAGTTTAAATGGTTATTTTAGTTTATTTTTTAGATGTATTTCGATGTTTAGTTGAAAAATTTAATGTCCCCAACTGAGCACGCCAAGCCAGAGGCAACAGTGGCAAGGAAACCAAAACCCCATTAGGTGACCTAATGGAGAAAAATAAACCTTGGGAGAAACCAGGCTCAGTCGGGGTGCCAGTTCTCCTCTGGCCAATTAACAAACAGCGTATTATTATTATTATTATTATTCTGGCAGTTTTACAGCTCTGAGGTCATAATAGATCAGAATATTCGAGGGACCGGGGGCAACATGCTGGAGACGGGTTTATTGAGGATGATGTTGATTAAATAATTATTAAAGTGCAATATTCGAATGATCGGAGACAACACACTGGAGACGGGTTTATTGAGGATGACATATCGATTTAAGTATTATTTAATTGTAATATTCGAACAATCTGAGTCAACACGCTGGAGATGGGTTTATTGAGATGCCGTGTCGATGAGGCAGTTGCAGGGGGAGTCTAATCACGGTCTCCCAGACACTTCGGGGTCCTGTGTTGGTCTTCTCTGGGCGCAGGTCCAGCATCTGAACTGGATACGGCCCGGATCCGGCTGACTACAGTAAACCTCGGGATAAAACAGAGAGACTATCATTAGCGTAGATGCCATTCTTCTGATGATGTAACGAGTATATCAGGTGTTATGGGAAGTGTTCCCGGTTCCGGCTGACCTAGTTAATGCAGCCTAACAATCATTTCATTGAAAAAGTGTTTTATGTGTATGCCACAGTAAAGAGATGTGTTTTTAGTCTAGATTTAAACTGACAGAGTGTGTCTGCTTCCCGAACAATGTTAGGAAGACTGTTCCAGAGTTTAGGTGCTAAATAGGAAAAGGATCGACCGCCTGCAGTTGATTTGGATATTCTCGGTATGATCAACTGGCCAGAGTTTAGAGACCGCAGTAGACGTGATGGAGTATAATATGTTAAGAGCTCGCTCAAGTATTGGGGAGCTAAACCATTTAGTGCTTTGTAAGTAATAAGTAAGATTTTAAAATTTATGCGATGTTTAATAGGCAGCCAGTGCAGTGTTGACAGAACTGGGCTAATATGGTCATACTTCCTGGTTCTAGTAAGAACTGGAGCTGCTGCGTTTTGGACCAGCTGGAGTTTATTTATTAAGCGAGCAGGGCAACCACCAAGTAGAGCATTACAATAATCTAGCCTTGAGGTCATGAACGCATGAACTAACTGTTCAGCATTTTGCATTGAGAGTATGTGCCGTAATTTAGATATATTTTTAAGATGGTAGAAAGCATTTTTACAGATGCTAGAAACGTGGCTTTCAAACGAAAGATTGGTATCAAAGAGCACACCCAGGTTCCTCACTGACGACGAGGACTTGACAGAACAGCCATCAAGTGTTAGACTGTATTCTAGGCTACTACTTATGGAGCTTTTTTGTCCAATAATTAAAAATTCAGTTTTTTCTGAATTGAGTTGCAGGAAATTACCGGTCATCCAATGTTTTATATCAGCTATGCATTCCGTTAATCTTGTGAATTGGTAAGTTTCTTCAGGGCATGAAGAAATATAGAGCTGAGTATCGTCAGCATAACAATGAAAACTAACGCCATGCTTCCTAATGATATCTCCCAGTGGTAGCATGTACAGGGTGAAGAGTAGCGGTCCTAGCACTGAGCCTTGTGGTACTCCATACTGAACTTGCGATCGGTGTGACATATTTTCATTTACTACTACAAACTGATAACGGTCGCATAGGTATGATTTAAACCATGATAATGCAATTCCACTAATACCTACATCATTTTCGAGTCTATTCAAAAGAATGTTGTGGTCGACAGTATCAAATGCAGCGCTAAGATCGAGTAACACTAATAGAGAGATACAGCCACGATCGGATGATAAGAGCAAATCATTTGTAACTCTGACGAGAGCAGTCTCAGTGCTATGATACAGTCTAAATCCTGACTGGAAATCCTCACAGATACCATTTCTTTCTAAAAAGGAGCATAATTGTGAAGACACTGCCTTTTCAAGTATTTTTGACAGAAAGGGTAGATTTGAGATTGGTCTATAATTGACTAAATCTGTAGGATCAAGTTGCGGTTTTTTAATAAGTGGTTTAATAATAGCCAACTTAAAAGTTTTTGGTACATATCCTAATGACAAAGATGAATTAATGATATTAAGAAGAGGATCTATGACCTCTGGTAGCATCTCTTTTAATAGCCTAGTTGGTATAGGGTCGAGCATACATGTTGTCGATTTTGATGATTTAACGAGTTTAGCCAATTCTTCTTCTCCTATAGCAGTGAATGAGTGTAATTTTTCCTCAGTGACACTACAATGCTCTGTCTGATGTGAAGCTGTATTAGACGCTGCATGGTTAAAAAATTTTTCCTAATATTATCAATCTTACATGTGAAGAAGTTCATAAAGTCATTACTGCTGTGCTGTTTAAAATCATCAGAAGTTGAAGCTTTATTTTTGGTTAATTTAGCCACTGTATCGAATAAATACCTTGGGTTGTGTTTGTTTTCTTCCAAGAGAGTTGAGAAATAAGCAGATCTAGCAGTTTTTACGGCCTTTCTGTATGTGATCATGTGCTCTTTCCACGAATTGCGAAATACCTCTAATTTTGTTTTCTTCCAGCTGCACTCCATTTTTCTGGCTGCTGTTTTAAGGGCCCGGGTGTGCTCGTTGTACCACGGCGTTGGACTATTTTCTTTAATCTTCTTTAAGCGCAGAGGAGCAACTGTGTCTAAAGTACGGGAAAAGAGAGAGTCGATAGTTTCTGTTGCAACATCGAGTTCTTCTATACTATCTGGGATGCTGAGCAGATGATACTGATGAGGGAGATTATTTAAGAAGCAATCTTTAGTAGCGGCAGTGATTGTCCTGCCATTTTTGAAGCGAGGGGGCGGCTTTGCAACCTTAGCTAAATTAAGTATACATGATACTAAGTAATGATCTGAGATGTCATCGCTCTGCTGCAGAATTTCAACGGTATCAACATTTATTCCATGTGACAATATTAGGTCTAAAGTATGATTATGGCGATGAGTGGCTCCTGACACGTGTTGCCTAACTCCAATAGAGTTTAGTGTGTCTTTAAATGCTAATCCCAATACGTCTTTTCCATTGTCTACATGGATATTAAAATCACCAACAATTAGTGCTTTATCTACGGCCAGTACTAACTCTGATAGAAAATCAGCAAATTCTTTGATAAAGTCTGTATTATGCCCTGGTGGCCTGTATACAGTAGCTAACACAAATGTTGAACGGGTTTTATCATGTACACTACATAGCGTTACATAAAGCACCAAAACTTCGAAGGAATTATATTTGAAACTAGACTTCTGAGTAATACTGAAGATATTATTATAAATTACAGCAACCCCTCCCCCTTTACCTTTCAGACGCGGCTCATGTTTATAACAATAATCTTGGGGGGTGGACTCATTTAAGGTAATGTAGTCGTCAGGTTTTAGCCAGGTTTCTGTCAAACAGAGCACATCTAGATTATTATCTGTAATAATATCATTAACAATAAGCGCTTTTGGGGAAAGGGATCTAATATTCAGCAACCCAAGCTTTATCAATTGTTCATCTGTATTATATATTTTGTTTATTTGTTGGACGTCAATTAAATTTTTACTGTTGAATGGTTTTGATGTTTGATGTATGTCAACGAGGTGCCCTGAACCAGCGCCCAGCGCCTACTACACACCCCTAGTAGAGTAGGCTCTCAACCCAAGTGGGCAAGGCATGCCTTAGGACTGGTACACCAAGGCGATGGCTTCCAATATCCAGTGGGCCAACCTCTGTTTGAAGACAGCCTCTCCCTTCTGCTGGCCTCCTGTAACAGACAAAGAGCTGGTCTGAGGTCCTAAAGCTCTGGATTCAGTCCTCGTACAGCGTGGATGGGAAAGTGC
Source organism: Gobio gobio (assembly GCF_949357685.1). Lineage (NCBI taxonomy): Eukaryota > Metazoa > Chordata > Actinopteri > Cypriniformes > Gobionidae > Gobio > Gobio gobio. Next base: position 375,470 of record NC_137098.1, read on the forward strand.
AAAGCTAGGGCTGGTTCTGCCTCCACCAGGGGCAGCGCTTGCAGGTTCACCACCTGGTCCCTGAAAGGAGTGGTGGGAACCTTGGACACATATCCGCCCTGTTGATAGATGCCAGCGCAGTCAGGAGTACTGTCTTCATGGACAGGATATTAAACTCAGCTGACTGCAGTGGCTCGAAAGGTCTCTCTGAATGCAGATAGCACCAGTGAAAGGTCCTAAGAGGGTACGGGGTGAGAGCAAGGAGGATTTAACCTTCTTGCACCCCTGAGGAACCTGATGATCACGCCATGCTTTCCCAGAAATAGGGGCAACATACACTTTCAGGTTGGAGGGAGACAGCCTTCGCTCCAGCCCATCTTGCCCATCGTAGAGGGGGCTCTAGTGGAAGTGATGGTGTCTACCATCGCCTGGGGTAGATAACCTAATTCCTGCCGTAGGATTCCCCGTCTCTGAAAAAGCAGGTTCTTGATTCAGCAGGCCTGGGATGTGAATTGCACGAAGCAACCTCAGATGCTTCTGACTCCATAGAAGGAGATGGCGAGCGTAGACCACCTTGCTGGTTGATATACGCAACGGTTGCCGTGCTGTCTGCACAGACCAGTACGTGCTTGCCTAGTAGTGACTTTTTGAGGCAGCCCAGCACAAGACATACTGCTAACAACTCAAGGCAATATATGTGCCAATGCAGTTGGGGGCCCATCCAGATCCCCGCAAGTTCATGCCCTCCAGCATTTGGCAGAGGCATCTGTGGAGACAACAGCATGCCACTTATTCTAGGGAAACTCCTTCCCGAAGAAACGAAAGGTCCGACCATGGGCTGAAGGTTTGGCGACAGGCCAGGGTGATTGACACACAGAGCATGCCGCATTACCATGCCCATCTCGGGCCTCGGCCATGAAGCCAGTGCTGAAGCTGCCTCTTGAAGTCTGCAACTACTATGTACTAACATTTTAATTAATCGTTTGATACAATGCACTTATTGTGTACATACATGTTTTTACATTGTACTTACATTTAAAAAAATACCTGCATGTAATTACATCTGTAATTAATTCATGTAGTTACATTTGTAATTACACAGTTGACACTTCCCTTACACCTAACCCTACCCTTAAACTTACCCATACCCCCACACCTGTCCCTAACTTTACCCGTATCCCACCTCAATATCAGCAAAAGTGTTTTGCAATTCAATTTGAACACAGTAAGTACATTGTACTTATTTTTTGATGTAAGTACATAGTAGTTAAGGCCACCTAATATAAAGTGGGGCCTCCTGCTTTACTAGAGAGTTTTACAGATGAGAATTCTCCCTCTGTCTCTAGAGCTAGTGATTGACCGTACTCATGAATATTAATGATCATACGGATGTTCTGACTTGAGTTTTGTGTGTCAGATTCGCTGGCTGCCCGCTACCGACGCAACCAATCAGGGCTGGAAGAGCCGACAGTTCTGCTGATGTATATATATGTGAGTATAACACACACATTCACACGTGATCTCCAAAATGCAAAGTACAGCATCATCTTGATAATTGACTAAACTAAATATTATAAGAACGATTCATTGACTATTTTAACTCGAGAGAAAACGATCTTGATGAGGAGCTGAAGGACTGATGCTGTCTGAAACTCGTTTGATGTTTGTCTGCAGGTGTGACGCGACGGACGACTTCCTAATCTTTTTCTGTCTTTCTCTTCATCAGTCTTTTCTGCCAGATACGGTAACAAGACGTGAGTAACTGTTATGTAAGTGATAATGTTCAGTCAGCCACTCAATGCCACAAAATAAACCCTGACACACATCAGAGCCGTTTATTACACAGCTCCATACCAGATAAATACACTATATTGCTGGAAGTATTGTGCCGCCCCTCCACATCCCTGAGTTCAGGTGTTCAACCCCTTCATGGCCACAGGTGTATAACTCCAGCTCTAGGCCTGCAGACGCTTCTACACACATTAGTGAGAGAATGGGCCGCTCTCAGGAGCGTGTGTGTGTGTGTGTGTGTGTGTGTGTGTGTGTGTGTGTGTGTGTGTGTTCACTTCTACACACATTAGTGAGAGAATGGACCGCTCTCAGGAGCTCAGAGAACTCAAGCGTGGGGCCATGATCGGTGGACACCTGTGCAATAATGCCAAATATTATACTAAATATTCCACGCTCAACTGTTAGTGGGATTATAACAAAGTGGAAGCGATTGGGAACAACAGCAACTCAGCCACAAAGAGCGGGGTCAGCGCATGCTGAGGGTCACAGAGCGGGGTCAGCGCATGCTGAGGGTCACAGAAGTCGCCAACTTTCTGCAGAGTCAAGAGCTCCAGACCTCCAAACTTCTGTGGCCTTCAGATGAGCTCAAGAACAGTGTGTAGAGCTTCATGGAATGGGTTTCCATGGCTGAGCAGCTCATCCAAGCCTTACAGCACCAAGTGCAATGCAAAGCGTGGGATGCAGTGGGGTAAAGCGCGCCGCCACTGGACTCTAGAACAGTGGAGACGTGTTCTCTGAGGGACCAATCACGCTTTTTGGATTATGGAGTGGGGTTGTTTTAAGGGGTTAGTTCCAGTGAAAGGAACTCTAATGCTTCACCAAGACATTTTGGAGGACGGCCAGTTTGGGGACGGCCCCTTCCTGTCCCAGCATGACTGCGCTCCAGTGCACAAAGCGTCGCTCCATAAAGACATGGATGAGCGAGTTTGGTGTAGAACTGGAGTCCTGACCTCAACCCGATAGAACACCTTTGGGATGAATTAGAGCGGAGACTGAGAGCCAGGCCTTCTCGTCCAACATCACTAATGAAGAATCCCCATAAACACACTCCTAACTAGGGGTGTAACGATTCGTTTTAACAACGATTCGATTCGTATCACGATTTGAGGTTGTCGATACGATTCAAGGACGATATTGGTTCATTTAGAACGATACGATCCGAAACGATTCAGTGACTTGAAATCGATTCAGTAACTTTTTAGCCAAAAATTGTGTGACTGAAATAAATATCTGGATACTGGTCAGTGCAGGTGAAGTTTCCTAGATTCCTGTTGTTTCTTGTAAGGGAATCAGGTGTCAATTAATTATGGATATAAACAAACAAGTAAACAACAATTAATGGCAAATGTATTCAAATTTTATTTGAATAAAGTGCAACCAACAGTTTAGGTTGAATTAACAGGAAGTTAACCTTTTCTGCTCTCATTTTCAATATTCAATACATTTTCAATAAAAGCACAGTAAGTGCAACCAACATTTCAACAGTAGGTTAACCTGCTACTTCTGCTTTTGTTATCCAACATAATAATATTACAATATTAATATTAATATCAAAAATAAAGTGCAACTAACTTCTCTTCAGGTTTAATTATTAGTAGGTGTACCTGTTACTTTTGCTGTTGTTTTTCAACATTAAAATAATACAAATACAATATTAATATCAAAAATAAAGTGCAACCAACATTTCTTCAGATTGAATAAACTGGCCTGCTACTACTCTCAGTTTAATAAACAAACAATATTTAACAAAAGATAAAATGTAACCAACTACTCTTCAATGACTCTACATATTTCTTTTTCAAAAATATCACCATGATCTGACCGCAGAACACTTCTCTGTACGTTCACTATGTCGCCAGCAGTACTAAATCTCGCTCTGCTGGCACACTGGTGTCAGGAATGCACAGGTAACATTAGCCAGGGTTTACAGGTAACGTTAGCTCTTTCTCCTGGTGGCTTGATCATTTCTCGCTCGTTGGCTTCTCCTCTGCCATCCGCCATGCTATGTTTTGTTTTCTTAGCGCTGCTGCTGGTGCGTGCGTTGCGATGATGTCACAGATAGGCAGACTGAATCGAGTAACGTTTAACGCCGTTATCATTAAAAGTGCTAAGAAAAAACATCCATTTAAAGTCTGACGTGCTTAAATCCAATGCGTTATTTCCTATGATCGATACAATCGATTGATTACCTTTTAAAACGATGTTAGATCGATATATGTCGTCCGGAAGGCCAACTTGCCGAGCACAGATCGATGTAGTTAGATCATAGGAAAATAAATCGATACATCGATGTAGTAGATGAATCGTTACACCCCTACTCCTAACCCTTGAGGAAAGCCTTCCCAGAAGAGCTGAAGCTGTTAGAGCTGCAAAGGGTGGCCGACTCCATATGAAACCCTACGGATTAAGAATGGGATGGCATTAAAGCTCATGTGTGTGTGAAGGGGCGGCACAACACTTTTGGTGATATAGTGTGTATCCATGGATGTGAAATATTGCTTTGAGTGTAACTGATTATAAGATCTCGAGGTAGATGGACAGAAATGAGGTCATGAAATGAAACTGAAAATGAAATATAAGAGCAGACGCATCTCAGACGATCATCAGCGCTTCATTAGTGCTTTCCCGTAGCTCAAACAGTAGAGCATGGCGCTAGCAACGCCAAGGGCATGGGTTTGATTCCCAGGGAAAGCAAGAACTGACAAAATGTAAAATGTGTACCTTGAATGCAATGTAAGTCGCTTTGGATAAAAGCGTCTGCCAAATGCATAAAAGTAAAGTAAAAGTAAGTGCTGACGTGAAGATCTGGCAATAATTACATGACTCACAATAACATCATGTTTTGAGTTTGTATTTGTACTTTTGAAGAAACTTGATCTATTTGATGTGACAAGAATAATCTTGAACAAACAATAAAGAGAAAAGGAACATGTTCTTGCAAATATTCATCTTTATCCACATGATCATAAAGTGTTTTTAATTACATTCTCATGTTTTATGTTTATATTAATATCATGTGCTTGTGTCTTCGGGTCTGTAAACTCTTCACTCTCTGTGTTTGATACTGAAGCTGCGGCTGTGAGCAGGACAATCACAAGATCAAGAACAAACCTCGTCCTCTTCCTCATCCTCTTCCTCATCCTCTTCCTCTTCCTCTTCCTCTTCCTCTTCCTCTTCCTCTTCCTCTTCCTCTTCCTCTTCCTCGTCCTCTTCCTCATCCTCTTCCTCATCCTCTTCCTCATCCTCTTCCTCATCCTCTTCCTCTTCCTCTTCCTCGTCCTCTTCCTCATCCTCTTCCTCATCCTCTTCCTCATCCTCTTCCTCTTCCTCTTCCTCTTCCTCTTCCTCATCCTCTTCCTCGTCCTCTTCCTCTTCCTCTTCCTCTTCCTCTTCCTCATCCTCTTCCTCTTCCTCTTCCTCTTCCTCTTCCTCGTCCTCGTCCTCTTCCTCTTCCTCTTCCTCTTCCTCTTCCTCATCCTCTTCCTCATCCTCTTCCTCTTCCTCATCCTCTTCCTCTTCTCTTCCTCTTCCTCTTCCTCTTCCTCTTCCTCTTCCTCGTCCTCTTCCTCATCCTCTTCCTCTTCCTCTTCCTCGTCCTCTTCCTCATCCTCTTCCTCATCCTCTTCCTCATCCTCATCCTCTTCCTCATCCTCTTCCTCATCCTCATCCTCTTCCTCATCCTCTTCCTCATCCTCTTCCTCTTCCTCTTCCTCATCCTCATCCTCTTCCTCATCCTCTTCCTCTTCCTCTTCCTCATCCTCTTCCTCTTCCTCATCCTCATCCTCATCCTCTTCCTCATCCTCATCCTCTTCCTCTTCCTCATCCTCTTCCTCTTCCTCATCCTCATCCTCTTCCTCTTCCTCGTCCTCTTGCTCTTCCTCATCCTCTTCCTCATCCTCTTCCTCTTCCTCATCCTCTTCCTCATCCTCTTCCTCTTCCTCATCCTCATCCTCTTCCTCATCCTCATCCTCTTCCTCATCCTCTTCCTCATCCTCATCCTCTTCCTCATCCTCTTCCTCATCCTCATCCTCATCCTCTTCCTCTTCCTCTTCCTCTTCATCGTCCTCTTGCTCTTCCTCGTCCTCTTCCTCATCCTCTTCCTCATCCTCATCCTCTTCCTCTTCCTCATCCTCATCCTCTTCCTCTTCCTCTTCCTCTTCCTCTTCCTCGTCCTCTTCCTCATCCTCTTCCTCATCCTCTTCCTCATCCTCTTCCTCTTCCTCATCCTCTTCCTCTTCCTCATCCTCTTCCTCATCCTCTTCCTCATCCTCTTCCTCTTCCTCTTCCTCTTCCTCTTCCTCATCCTCATCCTCTTCCTCATCCTCTTCCTCTTCCTCATCCTCTTCCTCTTCCTCATCCTCATCCTCTTCCTCATCCTCTTCCTCATCCTCATCCTCTTCCTCATCCTCATCCTCTTCCTCTTCCTCTTCCTCATCCTCTTCCTCTTCCTCATCCTCATCCTCTTCCTCTTCCTCATCCTCTTCCTCTTCCTCTTCCTCATCCTCATCCTCTTCCTCTTCCTCATCCTCATCCTCATCCTCATCCTCTTGCTCTTCCTCATCCTCTTCCTCATCCTCTTCCTCATCCTCTTCCTCTTCCTCTTCCTCATCCTCTTCCTCATCCTCTTCCTCTTCCTCATCCTCATCCTCTTCCTCTTCCTCATCCTCTTCCTCATCCTCTTGCTCTTCCTCATCCTCTTCCTCATCCTCTTCCTCTTCCTCTTCCTCTTCCTCTTCCTCGTCCTCTTCCTCATCCTCATCCTCTTCCTCATCCTCTTCCTCTTCCTCATCCTCATCCTCTTCCTCTTCCTCGTCCTCTTGCTCTTCCTCATCCTCTTCCTCATCCTCATCCTCTTCCTCTTCCTCTTCCTCTTCCTCTTCCTCTTCCTCTTCCTCATCCTCATCCTCTTCCTCATCCTCTTCCTCTTCCTCATCCTCTTCCTCATCCTCATCCTCTTCCTCATCCTCATCCTCATCCTCATCCTCTTCCTCATCCTCATCCTCTTCCTCTTCCTCATCCTCATCCTCTTCCTCTTCCTCGTCCTCTTGCTCTTCCTCATCCTCATCCTCATCCTCGTCCTCTTCCTCTTCCTCTTCCTCATCCTCTTCCTCATCCTCATCCTCTTCCTCATCCTCATCCTCTTCCTCATCCTCATCCTCATCCTCGTCCTCGTCCTCTTCCTCTTCCTCATCCTCTTCCTCTTCCTCTTCCTCATCCTCATCCTCGTCCTCTTCCTCTTCCTCATCCTCTTCCTCATCCTCTTCCTCATCCTCATCCTCATCCTCATCCTCATCCTCGTCCTCGTCCTCTTCCTCTTCCTCATCCTCTTCCTCTTCCTCTTCCTCATCCTCATCCTCGTCCTCTTCCTCTTCCTCATCCTCTTCCTCATCCTCTTCCTCATCCTCTTCCTCATCCTCTTCCTCGTCCTCTTGCTCTTCTCTTCTCTATTGCTTGTGAAGTTTATGATTCATGATTATTTATAATGTTGCTCTTATTAGTTTAATCAATAATTACTGTATGCTCTGATGGTTGATGCATGACTTGCCAAAAAGTAATTTCAGTTTTTAATTATTTTAGATATTATATTGCATAATCTTTTTATTCATAATGAGCTAATTAAGTATTTTTATAATGAATGAAGTGAAATGTCTTCAGTGCCATTTTAATGTAATTGCTATGAGTTGTTTCTTATATGTACAAGAATGTTTTTAATGGCTATGAATGTCGTATTGAACTTTCATTCGTGTTTAAATCATGAAATAAAAAAAAGATTACGTGAGACTTTTTGAAAACCGTCTGGGACTTATTTAATGTCTAAATATAGTCAGAGAAACAATGTCTCACTCAGATGTTCTAATAATAGCAACACTTTGTATGTGCTTGAATAGACAAAACACTGTGTGTGTGTATGCGAGAGAGAGAGAGAGAGAGAGAGAGAGAGAGTGGCCCGTGAGCATCAGAACTGGACCACGGAGCAATGGAAGAAGGTGGCCTGGTCTGATGATCACGTGTTCTTCTACATCACGTGGATGGCCGGGGGTGTGTGTGTGGCTTACCTGAGGAACACATGGCCCCAGGTGCACTATGGGAAGAAGGCGTGGCTTACCTGGGGAACACATGGCCCCAGGTGCACTATGGGAAGAAGGCGTGGCTTACCTGGGGAACACATGGCCCCAGGTGCACTATGGGAAGAAGGCGTGGCTTACCTGGGGAACACATGGCCCCAGGTGCACTATGGGAAGAAGGCGTGGCTTACCTGGGGAACACATGGCCCCAGGTGCACTATGGGAAGAAGGCGTGGCGGCGGAGGCAGTGATGCTTTGGGCAATGTTCTGCTGGGAAACCTTGGGTCCTCCATCCATGTGGATGTGACTTTGACACGCACCACCTACCTAAGCATTGTTGAGACCATGTCCAGCCTTTCATGGAAACGGTATTTCCTGGTGGCTGTGGCTCTTTCAGCAGATAATGTGCCGCCACAAAGCACAAATGCTTCAGGAACGGTTTGAGGAGCACAACAACGAGTTTGAGGCGTTGACTCAGCCTCCAAATTCCCCAGATCTCAATCCAATCAAGCATCTGTGGGATGAGCTGAACAAACAAGTCCGATCCATGGAGGCCCCGCCTCACAACTTACAGGATTTAAAGGATCTGCTGCTAACATCTTGGTGCCAGATACCACAGCACACCTTCAGGGGTCTAGAGGAGTCCATGCCTCGACGGGTCAGGGGGACCAACACAATATTAGGAAGGTGGTCATAATGTTATGCCTGATTGCTGTATATTGCTATATATCTTGACTTGCACTGTAAGATCATAAGAGCTAATATCATAATTGAATTGAGTCACTAAACTGGACGGCTTATTAATACAAATATCAAAACCACTGAAAGGCCAGCAAGAGACTGCAGCTGTACCCGCCAAACATCAACCAATGCTGCCATCTGCTGGTTCATCACACACACACACACACACACACACACACACACACACACACACACACACACACACACACACACACACACACACACACACACACACACACACACACACACACACACACACACACACACACACACACACTCTCATACACACACACACACACTCTCTCACACACACACACACACTCTCACACACACACACACACACACTCTCTCACACACACACACACACACACACACACACGTTTGTTTTTGTGAAATGTGAGGACATTCCATAGGCGTAATGGTATTTATACCGTACAAACCGTATGTTCTATGCCCTTACACTGACCCTGCCCCTAAACCTACCCATCACACACACAGACACACACACATACACACACACACACACTGCCCCTGCCCCTAAACCTACCCATCACACACATTAATTTCTTTATTTGAATCCGCCAATCAAATTTCGTACAGAAAGGATTCAAATATTCTCAGAGGTAACACAGCTTTGACATTTAAGGGTACATAAAACATCTCCTACGCCACACAGCAAGGCTGCCTATCACAGCTGATATAGAGCAGAACTTTGCCAGCTGTTTAGACTGTCCTTTTGGTAGCCCTGCCAGTCTGAGTCCACTAACAGTCAGTTTGTGGACATGTCCCAGGCTGCCAAATATCAATACCGCAAACTTACATGCATAGCCCAGGTCACTGATCTTAGCAAGGAGGGGTTGGTATTTAGTCATTTTTTCTAAAAAGGCTATGTCCATATACAAATCATATACACAGCCTATTTCAAGGACTAGCACCTCCTTTCTATCTATATCCACCAACACAACATCAGGGCTGTTAGGGATGTTACAGAACACATCTTCAGAGCTGTTGAACCAGTCTGGTGTCACTCGGGAGTGTTTATACATCGGTATGTTTTTTGGAAATATGTCCTGAACAGAACTGGCAATAAGATCAACAATACGGTCATGGCGTGCTGTGTATAATCCCTTGTACATATTACACCCATTCACAATATGGGCAACTGATTCCAGATGTTCAGAGTTAGAGTGCATTATACAGTGTGGATGGTGATTCTGAGGGTACCATAATGCTAGATTGTATCTGGTTGGCAGCACCTGTAGTCTGGCCTTCACAGTGAAGCAGAGGATATCCTCCCCTAGTGCAGCATTTCTGGACACAGAGTGAGAGGTAGAATGGTCTGCAAAGTCAAGACATGCCAACTTTCCCTGCATTCTCAGTCCAGTCCAGTGTTGTTTTGTGTCCATCTGTTTGATGTTCAGTAAGGCTTTTCTTGCTGTTGTGCTCTGTAGTGTGTGTTGTGTCTCGTTGTGGCAGACTGTGGCCTCCACAGTAATAGATGGATCTGTGACCACTGCGTCAGACACCTCAGGTGCAGTGTGTGAGTGTCTGAGTGTGTGTGTGTGTGTGTGTGTGTGTGTAATAGATGGGTCTGTGACCACTGCGTCAGACACCTCAGGTGCAGTGTGTGAGTGTCTGAGTGTGTGTGTGTGTGTGTGTGTGTGTGTAATAGATGGGTCTGTGACCACTGCGTCAGACACCTCAGGTGCAGTGTGTGAGTGTCTGAGTGTGTGTGTGTGTGTGTGTGTGTAATAGATGGGTCTGTGACCACTGCGTCAGACACCTCAGGTGCAGTGTGTGAGTTGCTTTGTGTCCACTGTAGTTTAACTGCCAGTCTGTTACACAGATCGTTTAGGTCTGGCCAGTCTGAACGAACTCCGAAACCTGCAGCTTGTGTGTCCAGTTTGCCATTGCTCTTCCTCCTGAAGCCTAGGAAGCTGTCTTGGTTGCCTGTGGCCAAAGGGACCTTTCTCTTCCTAAGGTCCAGTAAGAGGGAAGCTCTGGCCAGCTCTCTGACTGCAGCATCATCGTTGTTGAGCATGCTGATGAGATGTACTAGTCTTATAGTGGAATAGGTCCATTACACACACACACACACACACACACACACACACACACACACACACACACACACACACACACACACACACACACACACACACACACACACACACACACACACACACACACACACACACACACACTGCCCCTGCCCCTAAACCTAACCCTCACAGGAGACTGTGCAGTTCACTTTCTGTGAAAAAAAACTTGTTCTGTGTGATTTATAAGCATTTTGAAAAGTGAGGACATGGGGAACGTCCTCATATTTCACCCTCTTTTTGTAATACCCATGACATTATACACATTTGTGTCCTGATATTTCACAAAAACATGCCTACACACACACACACACACACACACACACACACACACACACACACACACTCTCTCTCTCTCACACACACACACACACACACACTCTCTCTCTCTCACACACACACACACACACCCACACACACACACACACACACACACACACACACGCACACATACACACACACACACACACCCGCAGAAGAGAGATGCCAGCTTGAGCCTCGCCCTGATGTGTGAGAGTGAGTGAGTGAGTGAGTGTGTGTGTGTGTGTGTGTGTGTGTGTGTGTGTGGTAAACCGCGCGTCTACGGCATTCATTCGCACAGACACACGCATGACTCGTATTTAAATAGTCTTTTACAGTTTAATATTCACAGACACTCGTCTATACCACCAGATGCGTTCTCAGTAGTACTGACGTAATTCGGTCGGTGCCCTTAAAAGTACAGAGTTCGGTCCCCAACCCTACTCAGGACGTCCCAGTTCAGCCCAAAGGCTCCGCCTGCAGTGGACACTCGTTCAACACAAGCAATGACGCACATCTGAGTGAACGAGACGGAGGGAAGCGAAGGGAACCCAGACGCGGAGCTGGAAGTAAACGGGCCTACACTGGGCCTACACTGGGCCTACACTGGGCCTACACTGGGCCTACACTGGGCCTACACTGGGCCTACACTGAGCCTACACTGGGCCTACACTGAGCCTACACTGAGCCTACACTGGGCCTACACTGAGCCTACACTGGGCCTACACTGAGCCTACACTGAGCCTACACTGGGCCTACACTGAGCCTACACTGGGCCTACACTGAGCCTACACTGAGCCTACACTGGGCCTACACTGGGCCTACACTGAGCCTACACTGGGCCTACACTGAGCCTACACTGGGCCTACACTGAGCCTACACTGAGCCTACACTGGGCCTACACTGAGCCTACACTGGGCCTACACTGAGCCTACACTGAGCCTACACTGGGCCTACACTGAGCCTACACTGAGCCTACACTGGGCCTACACTGAGCCTACACTGGGCCTACACTGGGCCTACACTGAGCCTACACTGGGCCTACACTGAGCCTACACTGAGCCTACACTGGGCCTACACTGGGCCTACACTGGGCCTACACTGGGCCTACACTGGGCCTACACTGGGCCTACACTGGGCCTACACTGGGCCTACACTGGGCCTACACTGGGCCTACACTGGGCCTACACTGGGCCTACACTGGGCCTACACTGGGCCTACACTGGGCCTACACTGGGCCAGGCTGGAGTTTAGATTCTCTGCCCGAGCCCGAGCTTGACCCGAGCCGACCAGCGGGCCGATATTTCCCGCCACTATCCTCGGGTCGGGCCCTTGATCAAGCGTTTGTGTTTTTTTAATCATTACTTTATTAGCCGGGTGGGCAGAAATGCCATAATCAGAAATAATATATATTTAGCAAAGTAAGAACTAATACACAACTAAGAAACAAATGTGTACAAAGTTGCACAAGTCATGATTAGAGATGGAGCGCTCAGACGCCATCATGAGCTGCTCGCGTGAACACTGCGCCTCGCTTCACCAGACTATTTCTTTTCATTTCGTTTAAAATGTAATTTCAAGCTTTCTATAGTCATATTCCTCATGTGTGTGAGGCTGAGTTTGGGTTTATTTATGAGACGCTCTCCAGTTCATGAGCAATGAAAGTGATCGACTATAATCGCGCCTTCATGTCACGATTATAGTCTGCTTTAGTCTATTTGATTATTATGTATTAAATCCAGGCGATTGACTGACGAAATATTGATTCAAATTAAGATAAAATTTATACAAAATGAAATTCACTTTAAAGAAAGGCTTTCTACAAAACTTAATATTGAACAAAATATAATAACCACCAAAACTCACACACATTTCTGACCCACTCGCATCTTTACACTTTTCATAATCAGATGAAATTTAAAGGGGTGATGAACTGAGAAATCAACTTTCCCTTGAGCTTTTGATATAAGATCATGGTAATATAAGACTAAACTGTAAGTTTCAGAACTGAAAACTTCCTGGTTAGGAAGAAAAGCTTATATTGACACCAGGCCCAGAAAACGAGAGATCTGAGAATATGCGGATCTTACGGGACCCAGACTCCGCCTCTACTGATCAATATGCTTCTGTAGCCCCGCCCACCAACCCGAGAGCTAAGGACCGTCCCTGCATAAGCTTCCTTCTGAACACACACTTATGTGAGAAAGCTAAAACATGTTTTTATATGTGTTAGTTTTGCATAACATTACAGATAATTTGATATCTGTTGATTACACACCTTAGCACTGTCACAGGCTGGAGAAGCTGTTATTGGTTCACTCGTGATCGGACTTGTAACATTATGGGCCAGGCGTGAGTGTGTGTGTCCACGCGGCGCAAGCGAGTGAGTGTGTGTGTGTGTGTGTGTCCGCGGGAGTGAGTGAGTGTGTGTGTGTGTGTGTGTGTGTGTGTGTGTGTGAGTGTGTGTGTGTGTGTGTCCGTGTGAGTGAGTGAGTGAGTGAGTGTGTGTATGTGTGTGTGTGTGTGTGTCCGGGCGACGCAAGTGAGTGAGTGAGTGTGTGTGTATGTGTGTGTGTCTCCGTGCGAGTGTGTGAGTGTGTGTGTGTGTGTGTGTGTGTGTGTGTGTCCGGGCGACGCAAGTGAGTGAGTGAGTGTGTGTGTATGTGTGTGTGTGTGTCTCCGTGCGAGTGTGTGAGTGTGTGTGTGTGTGTGTGTGTGTGTGTGTCCGTGCGACGCAAGCAAGTGAGTGAGTGTGTGTGTGTCCGCGGGAGTGAGTGTGTGTGTGTGAGTGTGTGAGTGTGTGTGTGTGTCCGTGCGAGTGAGTGAGTGTGTGTATGTATGTGTGTGTCCGCCCCCGCGCGAGTGAGTGAGTGTGTGAGTGTCCGTGCGAGTGAGTGAGTGTGTGTATGTGTGTGTCCACCCGCGTGAGTGAGTGAGTGTGTGTGTCCGCGCGAGTGAGTGAGTGTGTGTGTGTCCGCATGAGTGAGTGTGTGTATGTGTGTGTGTGTGTGTCCGCGCGAGTGAGTGAGTGTTTGTGTGTGAGTGTGTGAGTGTGTCCGCGCGAGTGAGTGTGTGTGTGTGTGTGTGTGTGTCTGCCCGCGCGAGTGAGTGAGTGTGTGTGTGTGTGTGTGTGTGTGTGTGTGTGTGTGTGTGTGTGTGTGTGTGTGTGTGTGTGTGTGTCCGCGCGAGTGAGTGAGTGAGTGAGTGAGTGTGTGCGTGTCCACGAGAGTGAGTGTGAGTGTGTGTGTGTGTGTGTGTGTGTGTGTGTGTGTGTGTGTGTGTGTGTGTGTGTGTGTGTGTGTGTGATTTAATCATTGTGTTTGTTGATATTTTGCGAGTCCTCTGAGTATTTCCCCCAGACGATTCCTGGGACTGAGAGGAGCTGAAGCTCATTAAATATGCACATCTTATCCAATCCTAGCCGTGGGCGTTTACTTCCAGTCTTCAGTGCGGCACGCCCATCAAAACCCAGTGTTTCTCAGAGAGCCTCAAAACCAGGGCAGAGAATAGCCCATTACTGATCATGATGAGGTTTCTGAATGTAAAAACCACACAAACGTCATAAGTTGACCTCAGACAACAGTTTAAAAAAATGTAAAAAGTCAGTTCATGACACCTTTAAAAATAACATTATAATATTTAAACATAAATATGAAAAAAAAACTCATCATTACAGTTCATAATTACAGTTCATGTGTCAGGCCGGGCTCGGGTTAGGGTTTTTGAGCCCGATCTAAACTCAACTGGACCTTCTGATGTTCTGCTGTACACACAGTCTCAACGGGCCGGGATTTTGGACTACTCATGGATTTTTATTATCTTTTAGAAATATAAAGTATTCCAGACGTGATCCTGCAGTGGCTGTAGAGTCCTCAGGTTAGCGAGTGTGTTCTGTCAGAGCGATTAGATCTGGATGTGGGCTTGAACCTGCAGCGGCGTGAAGGAGTTCCAGTCTCACTGTGAGCCGGCCTTATCTCTGCAGATGTGGAGAGATAGCTCCAGCACGTAAGACGCTCTTCTGCCAGCAGATCTCCAGCGATACAGCCCACGGGTTTATCCACACCAACAGAAGGAAAGAGAGAAACTCAAACACATCTGCAAATATATCCTGAGATCCCACGGCTGATAGGGAACAGGATGTGCTGCGTTAGGACACTGCGGATTTAACATTGAGCAAATATCCTCCATTACAGCAAACGGACATAAAGTCTGCAAATAAAACAATTGCCATGAACAAATTGAACACAACATTGAACAAACAGATCATATTCATAAACTGTGTCTCTCACAGATAAAGACATCTTTCCCAGTTTCCCACGTTCCCAGCGCTTCAGGAGATATCCTTCATCCCGTCCTCCCAAATAAAGACAGATCGACTTCCATTTGGGAAATCCTGGGTGAAGAGTTTATGAAGATGAAGTGTGTGTGTGTGTGTGTGTGTGTGTGTGTGTGTGTGTGTGTGTGTGTGTGTGTGTGTGTGTGTGTGTGTGTGTGTGTGTGTGTGTGTGTGTGTGTGTGTGTGTGTGTGTGTGTGTGTGTGTGTGTGTGTGTGTGTGTGTGTGTGTGTGTGTGTGTGTGTGTGTGTGTGTGTGTGTTGGACAAGTTTAGCACATGATGTGACAGATTCACCGTGTAAAGCCTCTTACGGCTCATCTAAAGCAGGGAGAACCCAACACATGCTAACTCACAGACATCCAGCATTTAAATGACCCTTTATTGTTGTACTGTGTGTGTGCCTCCTGCGGTCAGACGTGACGCACACACACACACAGATCAGGGGAAAGACTTCATGTTCTGTGTTTTCAGGATCTTTGGAGCTTTGATGTCTTTGTGCTCGTTGTGTTGTTGGCAGGTTATAGACCGCCGGTTGTGATTTGAATCAGAGCAAAATAGGGGCTTTTTATTAAGAGTATTAAACAAACGGTGCGGTCACTGAAGACAGGAGAGCCGTTGAGCTCAAAGAGAAGCAGTCTCCACAGATCACAGACGGAGTGAGTGTGTGTGTGTGTATATCTTTTTGTGTGTATCTTAAGTCATCTTACTGAGCGCAATCTTTATAAAAAGACTTTAAATCTTATCTGGTAATCACAAATGAAGAAACAGAACAACAATAGAAGACTTTTGACTTCTGAATATATAATTTCTGCTCGTATTGTTTTGTAAGATTTACGTTTTTTGCCTTTTATTGCAATAGGACAGTAGAGAGAAATGACAGAAGTGGGAGAGAGACGGGATAGATCGGGAAAGATCTCAGTTCCCTTTCGAAAATGAACTTGCACTGCGTCAGAAAGACGCTACGGGGAACGCCTCCAGCGTGACAGGTGTCTGAATCACAATCGAACCACATCAATCCTATTGACCGGCGACAGCCTATGATGTCATCAAGGTGTGAGCAGCCAGCTTGGGCAGTCTGGGCAGTAGACTCCGGGTCAGGTGGTAGGCCTCAGCAGGCCTTCTTGCGAGCGAGTCCCGACGTCTGGGGAGGTTTGCATTTAATAGCTGCAGCCTAGATTACCTAGGTAGTCAGCCTTGTAGGCCTTTTGCAAAGTCGGTCCCTTGTGTATTGCAATATGTGTTTACTCCCCAACGATGTCGGCTTCAAGTAGCAGAATTCCCAACTAATAACCCTACTTAGTAGTTGGATGTTATCTTGTCAGCCAGCAGTGAAGATACTGTCAGTCCAGGGTTATAGCAGCCAGTTCTTCATGCCTGCCACCAGGAAGCCGTCCCTGCAGGTCTGCTATGAGGTAGTAGGCCTCACCAGGCCTCCCCTGGATGCGAGTTCCTGGACCCTCCTTAGGGGTGAGCCCCGGGACCAGGATGCCTCTGGCAGCAGGCATACGGGACTATCAGGTAGTAGGCCTCACCAGGCCTCCCTGAAGGTTTGCCTTTGGGAAGCAGGCCTCAGGCCAGGCCTCCCCTGAGGGCACGTCCCTCGGCTTCAGTCACTTGGCTGATTAACATGGGCTGTTAGCAGGTGGTAGGCCTCACTAGGCCTCCCTGAGGTCGAGTTCCCGAGTCAGGATGCTTGGGCAGCTAGCAAAGCTTGCTATCAGGTAGTAGGCCTCACTAGGCCTCCCTGAGGGTGAGTTTCCGAGTCAAGGTGCTCGGGTAGCTTGCGTAGCTTGCTATCAGGTAGTAGGCCTCTCCAGGCCTCCCTAAAGGCTTGCTATCAGGTAGTAGGCCTCACTAGGCCTCCCTGAGGAAACGAGTTCCTAAGTTTTGGATTCTCTGACAGCTAGCATGGATTGCTTTCAGGTGCTAGGCCTTACCAGGCCTCCCTGAGGGATTGAGTTCTCAGTTCAGGAATTATTAACTGGCATAATGCTGAGAGCTAGTGGGGACCTTGCTATCAGTGATCTGGCCCTTATCAGGCAGCATCTGAGGATGGTCTTACCCTAGCGCGAGTGATGTCGCTTCTGCTGCTTGGTCCCCAAGCGAGGGAATTTAGCCTACAACCTGGCGTACCTACCGGGCAGCCCCCTTTAAGCTCCCCTCTCTTGGAGGGTCGTCTGTGAGCCCGAAGCTGCCTGGGCCTGATCAGATGGTCATAGGCCCCTAGTGAGGCCTCCCAATTAGATCAGCTTATAGGCCAGTCTGGCCTCCTGAGTGTTTTTATTTGATAATAGCCCAGTAGATCCTTGGATCGAGTAGATTAACTCCCCTCGCTAGCAAGGGTTGAAAGCACTATGCTGAGTACCGCTCTCCAGGATGCCCGTCTCTGAGATCCGGTCTGAGGAGGACACTGCCAGTTTGCAGTACCTTGGGTTGGATGCCTCTCCAGGAGGCGAGTGTCCAGAGGCTCTGTTCTCAAACAGACAAGGATGGCCTGGCCGAAGTGTCCCATGGAAGCGGCACCAAGCCAGGACTCCTTGGTGGCATTAGTGGCTGGCTGGGGCGCCCTAGGGGCCCCTAGCCATATTCCCTTAAAGGAGCCCCTTCTGTTGAATTGGTTGGATCTAGGCCTTTGAGCAGCCTGAGAAGGACCTTGTGTGGACACACTAAGGTTCCTCATAAGGCTTATAGCTTGGGCTATGACCGTAGGGAATGCTGTCACTGACAGCCTTGTTTGACCAGAGGGGGAGTGGTTCAGGCATTTCACTGGAACTTGCTTGTCCTGGCAGTTGTCACTGCCAGTGGGCATGCACTCCCCTCAGCATGGCGGCGTGGGTATATCGTTCCCCGTAGCGTCTTTCTGACACAGCGCAAGTTCACTTTCGAAAGGGAACGTCGGTTATGTATGTAACCTTAGTTCCCTGAGAACAGGGAATGAGACGCTGCGTCTCATTGCCATGCCTCAGGGCCTGCCTGCCAAACAGTCCCTTCAGACGAGAAGTGGCGTCATGTTTGCAAGGCGCCCTTATATACTTCCTGGTCGCACCTCGATGACATCATCGGCTGTCGTCGGTCAATAGGATTGATGTGAATCGATTGTGATTTAGACACCTGTCACGCTGGAGGCGTTCCCCGTAGCGTCTTTCTGACGCAGCGTGAGTTCCCTGTTCTCAGGGAACTAAGGTTACATACGTAACCGAGACGTTCGTTCAAACTAAACCCTAACGCTCAAAATAATGAGTCGACCCAACTCAAATTTCTTTTCTGACCCCAAAGGACGTTTGCTCAAATAAAAAAAAATAAAAAAATTCCCTTTGTCCAAATGGCATGAGACTTTGTACGGTTGTCAACACTCTCTAGATCTACAAATAAAAAAATTAATTGGATTGATATCTGTTTTTATGTTCGTGCGACATAAAAAGTCACACTCAGGGGCTTAGAAAATGGACAAAATTCATCCTCAAAAACAGAAACAACACAGAACACACATACAGACATGAAGTAACACACTTCCAACAATGCATAAAACATCCAAAATGATCATGCTCACACACACGCGCGCACACACACACACGCACTCGCACACACACACGCACGCACACACACTCCTACACACACACACACACACACACACACACCAACACACTCGCACACACACACACACACACACACACACACACACACACACACACACACACACACACACACACACACACACACACACACGCACACACACACATTTATTATTGCTGTTCAGTTCATTGCATTTTGATGTTCATGTTGTGTATTTTTTACTCAATATGTAATATAACTGTTAATTTCTGTTAATGTTTGTTCTGTCACATTTAGTAACTGAAGTGTAGATTAAATGTTTAGAATTATAAGAAAATCAGACGTTTGTAATAAATGATAAACTCTAAAGACTCCCAACTTTTCTCTTGTTCAGGTTTGATTGTAATCGTAATGTAACATCAATGAAAAAAATATTTTTTCAGTACAAAAAAAAACGTTGACAAAATGATTTAATTTTAATTGTTATAAATGTGATTTCATAACATTTAGAAATGAATCCAACTGAAAGATACTTGTGAAAAGATGTCTTTCAGTCAGTCAAATAGCACATTTACTGGTAAAAGTCTTTATTTTTATTTTAAAACTGTATTTTCTAAAAGATGGGCAAAAATCTTACACTAAACCATGTCAAATTATCCATGTTATCCCCACAAATGAAAGTTAGAAATGTGGGTCTTTTATAAAGTGAATTTTACATAAAAAGCTGATTTTGTGTGAAAATCCATTAAAAATATATATTTTTTATTTATTTATATAAATTTAAAAATGATTATAAATACTCCAAAAACTGCACAGATGTTGAGTAAAAACATTAATAAACACAGTAAAATTACATTTGTTCTAAAAAAAAACAATTTTTTTTTACAAAATTACATTGTGTTGCCTGTGGTCTGTGGAGACCCCAAAGAGCCTGAGTGTAATTCCCAAACGAAGACCGTACACGGGTTAAACAAGTGAGTTATGAGTGTTTTGAACTTTCTTCTTCTTTTGAGTTCATGAACCCGACACATTTTAACCCTTAAATGCATGACTGTTTCGCCTATCATTCTCACACATTCATGTGTTTAGCGACCCGGATCTACATCTGACACCGGTCGTGATGATATAAAACTCTCCTGATATTAGAGTAACACTTACAGAAGAATAAAATAAAGCATATTTCCTTCTGGAGCTTGTGAGGGTTCAGTGTGAGCAGATGTTTTCAATAATAACCAACTGCAGAACCGCAGAACCCATATATGTCACTCACAACAGTCTGAGGACAACAGCGCCACGCCACAGTCTCATGCCGGAAGTGGGCGGAGTAGCAGCCTCAGATCGGAAGTGGGCGGAGTTAACGAAAACTAAACAATCGGCATGGCGGAAAAAGAGAACACGGTAAACAGTTTCAAGTAGATATATTTATATATAAGCACAATGTGCTTAAGCTAACAAAATACAAACAATATTTCATGTGTCTGAATATGTCCTATTAAAATCAAATCAAATACACAACCAAACATGTGATATGAATTGCCAAATATAGATATTGTTCAATTGGATGACGTTCTGAAAGTTTCTTTTATATTCTGAATTTGCAGTAAGTGGTCATTTTTGCTTGAGAACAATGAAACTGGTCTCTCTTGTACAATTTTTATGGTTACATTATATATAATATTTCTGTTTGATTATGTTGCAGTAAATTGACAAGCAGACTCACCCCAGCACAGGACAATGGAAGCTGATCAAAAACAAGGTTAGTTTTAAAAGGCTCTCATAAAGACATAAGCTACTTATACAGATAGTGTGTTGTTATATCTGTCACATCTTTTCCAGGAATAACTTAATAATGTTCTATTGTTTTAGACTGTTCCACAACAGTTGGTCGGCTCTATTGACTGTGGGATATTCATGTTAATGGTAAGACATTTTTTTAAAAATAAGAGCTTCTCTTCATTAGGATGAAAAACATGAGGGCTTTTCACACTTGAAATAGTAAACCCTGGGTATACAGAATACTTATCTTGTTTCACACTGATCATCATTTACCTGAGATGAACAATTAATCCTGGGTATTCATACACTGCCGTTCCACACTGTACTGTACTGAGCCATAGGATAACATCCTTATTTGCAGTGTCACTGATTGGACGAACACTGCACACAATATGTTTACATAAATGCTCAAGCTTTGCATGTCCTCGTATTACAAGTTTATCCTGAATGGACATTTAAGACTATAAAATAATTAAAATGGTCTCTTCTTCACTGCAATTGTTGCGTTTTCTGTCAGCATTTGACGTTTTTCCTCTCCAACGCTGAATTTATTATTTATATGCACAGTGTTTCAGTGACTGTCCAAAGCACGTAAATATAAAAGTGTGAAATGTTACTTTACCCGGGGTTAAAAGTGTGTTTAGAACGACGATAAGCACAGTGTGAAAAGCTTGCCTTTGATTTCTGTATACATTTTGAACTGAAAATGGTTAATTAATTTGATTTGTGACAGGGTATGATTTGTCACAAATATAGACATGAGGAAAATTGAATTTCAAAACTTTTTTACAAACTATTATACATGCTACATCCTTCAACACACGAGATTGTTAAAAAACTTCCAACATTTCATCCCATTTTTTGTACCCTTCTCTCATGAAGGAGCCACGGATGACAGAAGACCTCTGCACTGCAGGCGAACTACCAAACGTTTTCAGAGGTTTCGTGGAGGAGCCGTGCTTTCTGAAATTGAAAGAGGAAGACCAGGAAAAAGCCCTTCAACTTTCACAGGCTGAAATGGTTGACCAACAACTTGCCAAAGAGCCTTTAGTATTTTTTAAGTGTTTGGACTAAAGGAGTCTCAGAATTAATTGTATATTTATGGAGATTTCATTTGATTTAATTTGTCATGTACCTGCTGTGCAATAACTTTGAACCTAGTTCAATATATTCTCTTTGGTCTGATTGTGTATTTTTTTAAAGCAAACCCCAGCTAGTATATGATGCCTTTGGGGAAGTAAATAATTTGTGTGTTGTTTTGGGATTTGATTAATCTGAATCTGCTTGAATTATGCATTCCAGTGTAGAATTGTGTAATGTGTATTATGTACTATGAAAAAAGGTTCATTCTGAAATGCTTGAGTAAAAAATATTTTGTCATATAAATAAATGTTCAAATGCTCAATCTTTGTTTTCATTTTTAGTGTTTTAAGCTTTATGTTCAATTGATCTAATATAATCTTTAAAGACATAATATAAATAGAAACTTTTTACTTTAAAAATCCTTAACAAAACGTTGCAATGGGGTTTATATACTTACATTTATAAACTTACATTTTATATATATATATATTAATTTACATTTCATATTTAAATTGCGTTATATATATATATTCAATGTGTAATGTGTGTATTTTTATGATTTAACTATGTACTATTAATGAAAAGTGAGTCTATCTATGTATCTATCGATCTATCTATCTATCTATCTATCTATCTATCTATCTATCTATCTATCTATCTATCTATCTATCTATCTATCTATCTATCTATCTATCTATCTATCTATCTATCTATCTATCTATCTATCTATCTATCTATCTATCTATCTATATCTCTCTACAATTAGAACGTATTAATAAAATACTTGACATTATTAACATGGTTTTAAACTTGGGTTTGAAACGCTCCAATGTATGATTGCTCCATGAGCATTGAGCAATGTATACGAAGATAAATCAGCTCCGCCCACTTCCGGCATGAGACCATGGTGTGGTGCTGTTGCTCTCAGACTGTTGTGAGTGACGTATATGGTTCTGCGGTTATGCAGTTGGTCGTGTCTCGATGTTTTACACCATCATCACTGTCCTCGACAGATCTCATTTCCTCATTTCAATCATATTCATCATCATTCAATCAATATTCTGATCTCTGACAGCTTCTTCACCAGATCCACCATCAGTGACACTCATATCTGACTGAGAGTTGCTGATGATTCCTCCTATTCTAGTGTTTTCTGCCTGCGCTGACTATGAGTGTTTCGTCTCTTCATCAGTGTGTCAGACATCGCCACCTTGAGGAATAAAGGTGAAGTACACTTCTTCAGTCAAAGATTCAATTATTGCTCTGCAGAAAAAATACACATACACTGTTACACACCTCGGGTCATTAGCGACCCTATACAATTTCCACAAAAAATGAATGGAAAAACAGGCATTATTTTATAATTGTATTATTTATTCTTGTTCTGTTGTTTATAATGAATTGATTGAGGAATGCGAAGAAGGTTGATGATAAAAGAATGACGTCCCGGGTCACTAAAGACCCGAGGTCTGTGTTTAAAGGTTTAGTAATCTGAAGTGTTTCAATGTTTTGAGTTTTATGAACTTGTTTCTTTTAATTTTAGACAAACATAGCATGTGCTATGCTAATGCTAATGCTACCAAAGCATTGCGTCACCAATTAACTATGGCATTTATTGAATTAGCTAGTTAAAGCTAGCCAAGTTTCCACTACTAAAAATATTTAAATGTATTAATTATCTTACTCAAATATTTGAAGTTAAGAGCAATTATGTATGAAAAAATGTATGAGTACGAAACAAAAAGTTCTGCTTACTTAAACTTAACTTAAAGAATGTGATGTTTGCCAGCTTATACGGGTTTACAGTGCACATACACGGACATTAAATACTAAAGTATTAAACGTCACAGGTGAAACTCGGAAACCTCCGCCGGCTGAATCTCACTGTCCTCAGAATGTGATAATGTTCTTATCAAATCTTTAAACTGAAAAGGTGATAATGTTGTAAAACTCTTTGTAACGTATGGTGAGGTCACCCCAGTTTCCCTCACAAGTGGCACGTTAGAGCCCAACACATTCTCACCAGAGCCTCTGAATCTCCGCGATTACACTCCTCACGATCTGCTCTAATCTGCTCATTGTCACTTTGGGCCTTCCTGGTTTGGCTCTGTCATTATCTCATGACCTTTCACCCCTCGCTGACCCCTGGTAAGAATCTTATGAAGCTCAAAGACGCTGCTGTGACTCTTTTGCGTTCAGACATCTGATATTTCCTGACTGAATCCGACTTGAGTTACACTGAGACTCACAAACACAAACCCGACATCCGTGACTCTCTCACCTCTAAACGCAGCTGAAGGAACAAGATATTCAACACCCTGTAATTCTGCCCTGAAGACACACACACAGAGACACACACACACACACAGTAAAAAATCTGATAATTTCTTTCTTGGAACCAAATCTTCAAAAGACAAAACTCTAAGCCTGTAAAGAGCGTTTAATAAACTGCTGATATTTTGTGATTTTATTTATATTTCCAAAGAATTTTCTGTATTACAGTTTTTTCCTATTGCTTGAACACTTATTTCAACTCTTCGGCTCATTGTGTCCAAGCTGTACACACAAGCACACAACACTGGGAAATAAACTATTCACATCTATGTCGAATTGAAACTCTGCTATCAAAACCTAACAACCCTTTGTCAAAATGATATACACTTGCATCATATGAATACACTTTCAGATAAGCAGCAACACACTAGTGTACTTTATATAACACACTGCAGTCTTTAATGTTCACTGTTTTTATTCCCTTCATCAGTCAGCATTCTATGAAGCAATGAACACTTACAGTTTTTGTTCTTTTTCTTTCTCTTTCCAAAGGTTTTCACAACAACCAACAATGAAAGCACTGAAAGGTTACACATTACATGAACTCAATACTGTACATCACAGTACTACACTTCACAGTACAGTAAATACAGTAACGCAAGTACAAAAATAAAACAATACACAGCCCCACTTTATATTAGGTGGCCTTAACTTCTATGTATTTACATCAAAAAATAAGTACAGTGTACTTACTGTGTTCAAATTGTATTGCAAAACCCTTTATTGAGGTATTGAGGTGGGATATGGGCAGGGTTAGGGACAGGTGTGGTGGTGTGGGTAAGCTTAAGGGTAGGGTTAGGGACAGGTGTGGTGGTATGGGTAAGTTTAAGGGTAGAGTTAGGGACAGGTGTGGTGGTATGGGTAAGTTTAAGGGTAGGGTTAGGGACAGGTGTGGTGGTGTGGGTAAGCTTAAGGGCAGAGTTAGGGACAGGTGTGGTGGTATGGGTAAGTTTAAGGGTAGGGTTAGGGACAGGTGTGGTGGTGTGGGTAAGTTTAAGGGTAGGGTTAGGGACAGGTGTGGTGGTGTGGGTAAGCTTAAGGGTAGGGTTAGGGACAGGTGTGGTGGTGTGGGTAAGTTTAAGGGTAGGGTTAGGGACAGGTGTGGTGGTGTGGGTAAGTTTAAGGGTAGGGTTAGGGACAGGTGTGGTGGTGTGGGTAAGTTTAAGGGTAGGGTTAGGGACAGGTGTGGTGGTGTGGGTAAGCTTAAGGGTAAAGTTAGGGACAGGTGTGGTGGTGTGGGTAAGCTTAAGGGCAGAGTTAGGGACAGGTGTGGTGGTATGGGTAAGTTTAAGGGTAGGGTTAGGGACAGGTGTGGTGGTGTGGGTAAGCTTAAGGGTAAAGTTAGGGACAGGTGTGGTGGTGTGGGTAAGCTTAAGGGTAGAGTTAGGGACAGGTGTGGTGGTATGGGTAAGTTTAAGGGTAAAGTTAGGGACAGGTGTGGTGGTGTGGGTAAGCTTAAGGGTAGAGTTAGGGACAGGTGTGGTGGTATGGGTAAGTTTAAGGGTAAAGTTAGGGACAGGTGTGGTGGTATGGGTAAGTTTAAGGGTAGGGTTAGGGACAGGTGTGGTGGTGTGGGTAAGCTTAAGGGTAAAGTTAGGGACAGGTGTGGTGGTATGGGTAAGTTTAAGGGTAGGGTTAGGGACAGGTGTGGTGGTGCGGGTAAGCTTAAGGGTAGAGTTAGGGACAGGTGTGATGATATGGGCAAGGGTTAGGGACAGGTGTGGTGGTGTGGGTAAGTTTAAGGGTAGAGTTAGGGACAGGTGTGATGATATGGGCAAGGGTTAGGGACAGGTGTGGTGGTGTGGGTAAGTTTAAGGGTAGGGTTAGGGACAGGTGTGGTGATATGGGTAAGTTTAAGGGTAGTATTAGGGACAGGTATGGTGGTGTGGGTAAATTAAGGGTAGGGTTAGGGAATGGTGTGGTGGTGTGGGTAAGTTTAAGGGTACGGTTAGGGACAGGTGTGGTGGTATGGGTAAGTTTAAGGGTAGGGTTGGGAACAGGTGTGGTTGTATGGGTAAGTTTAAGGGTTGGATTAGGGACAGGTGTGGTGGTGTGGGTAAGTTTAAGGGTAGAGTTAGGGACAGGTGTGGTGGTGTGGGTAAGCTTAAGGGTAGAGTTAGGGACAGGTGTGGTGGTATGGGTAAGTTTAAGGGTAGGGTTAGGGACAGGTGTGGTGGTGTGGGTAAGTTTAAGGGTAGGGTTAGGGACAGGTGTGGTGGTGTGGGTAAGCTTAAGGGTAAAGTTAGGGACAGGTGTGGTGGTGCGGGTAAGCTTAAGGGTAGAGTTAGGGACAGGTGTGATGGTGTGGGTAAGTTTAAGGGTAGGGTTAGGGACAGGTGTGGTGGTGTGGGTAAGTTTAAGGGTAGAGTTAGGGACAGGTGTGGTGGTGTGGGTAAGTTTAAGGGTACGGTTAGGGACAGGTGTGGTGGTATGGGTAAGTTTAAGGGTAGGGTTAGGGACAGGTGTGGTGGTGTGGGTAAGTTTAAGGGTACGGTTAGGGACAGGTGTGGTGATATGGGTAAGTTTAAGGGTAGAGTTAGGGACAGGTGTGGTGGTGTGGGTAAGTTTAAGGGTAGAGTTAGGGACAGGTGTGGTGGTGTGGGTAAGTTTAAGGGTAAAATTAGGGACAGGTGTGGTGGTGTGGGTAAGTTTAAGGGTTGGATTAGGGACAGGTGTGGTGGTGTGAGTAAGTTTAAGGGTAGAGTTAGGGACAGGTGTGGTGGTGTGAGTAAGTTTAAGGGTAGAGTTAGGGACAGGTGTGGTGGTATGGGTAAGTTTAAGGGTTGGATTAGGGACAGGTGTGGTGGTGTGAGTAAGTTTAAGGGTAGAGTTAGGGACAGGTGTGGTGGTGTGAGTAAGTTTAAGGGTAGAGTTAGGGACAGGTGTGGTGGTGTGGGTAAGTTTAAGGGTAGGGTTAGGGACAGGTGTGGTGGTGTGGGTAAGTTTAAGGGTAGAGTTAGGGACAGGTGTGGTGGTGTGAGTAAGTTTAAGGGTAGAGTTAGGGACAGGTGTGGTGGTGTGAGTAAGTTTAAGGGTAGAGTTAGGGACAGGTGTGGTGGTGTGAGTAAGTTTAAGGGTAGAGTTAGGGACAGGTGTGGTGGTGTGAGTAAGTTTAAGGGTAGAGTTAGGGACTTACTAGTCATCATCATATGACTAGTAAGTCAAAGTCCAAATAACAGTATTTGCTGTCCTAACTTAATTGACATAAGTACCAATGTAGAACATTATATAGAAACTGTGTCTGAACATAACTGTGTAGAACATTATATAGAAACTGTGTCTATTCCTCGTTTAGTGAGGTCAAACATTAAATCTACTGTAAGATCTAGGAAAAATCTAATTGTGATTAAACCAGAAAATCTCAATATTAGTGAACAAAACCAATTTTGTACTAACTTAATTGACATAAGTACCAATGTAGAACATTATATAGAAACTGTGTCTATTCCTCGTTTAGTGAGGTCAAACATTAAATCTACTGTAGGATCTAGGAAAAATCTAATTGTGATTAAACCAGAAAATCTCAATATTAGTGAACAAAAACAATTTCTAAAACTAGGTCTTCTAAACATTAGATCGCTCACACCTAAGGCGGTTATTGTAAATGAAATGGTCACAGATAATAGTTTCGATGTACTTTGCCTTACTGAAACCTGGCTTAAGCCAAATGATTATTTCGGTCTAAATGAGTCTACTCCACCAGGATACTGTTATAAGCATGAGCCCCGTCTGATTGGTCGTGGCGGCGGTGTTGCAACAATATATAGAGATATTCTTAATGTTACCCAGAAAACAGGTCACAGGTTTAATTCATTTGAAGTACTAGTGCTAAATGTCACGCTATTAGATGTAAGAAAGAAATCTGTATTATCTCTAGCCTTAGCTACTGTATATAGACCTCCAGGGCCCTATGCTGCTTTCCTAAAAGAGTTTGCAGACTTTCTCTCAGATCTATTGGTCAACGTCGATAAAGCATTAATTGTTGGAGATTTTAACATACACGTAGATAACACAAATGACGCGTTAGGGGCTGCGTTTACAGATCTATTAAATTCCTTTGGGGTCAAGCAAAACGTCACTGGTCCCACTCATCGTCTTAATCACACACTAGATTTAATTATATCACATGGAACCAACCCAACCGACATAGATATTATACCGCAAAGTGATGATGTCACTGACCATTACATGGTAACTTGCATACTGCGTACTGCTGAAATCTGTCATGTTGCGCCACGTTATCGTCCAGGCAGAACAATCCTTCCAACCACTATAGATAGATTCTCAAATAGCTTACCTGATCTGGCTCAGCTGCTAAGTGAACCCAAACAAACAGATGAACTAGAGGAAATGACTAGCAGTATGAGCACCATTTTCTCTAGTACATTAGAAATTGTAGCACCAATTAGATTAAAAAAGGTTAGAGAGAAAACTAAAGCACCATGGTACAACAGTGCTACACATGTTATCAAGAGAGAAACTCGTAACTTAGAGCGTGAATGGAAACATACTAATTTAGAGGTCTTTAGAATCGCATGGAAAGAAAGTATGTCACGTTATAAAAAGGCCCTAAAAGCAGCCAGGGCTGAGCATCTCCGCAAAATAATAGAAAATAACCAAAATAACCCAAGGTTTTTATTTAACACTGTGGCTAGACTAACAAATAAACAAGCATCGCCTGAACAAAATATTCCGTTACAGTTTAGTAGTAATGATTTTATGAACTTCTTCGCTGACAAAATAGAAAGCATCAGAAACAAAATTGTAAATGTACAATCATTAATGATGTCTTATGATTCAACCGCAACTATCGCCCCTCAAGAACTACTACAGCGCTTTACAACTATAGGACAGGAAGAGCTAAATAAACTTATCATTGCATCTAAACCAACAACATGTTTATTAGATCCAATACCCACTAAACTACTGAAAGAGTTGTTACCTGTAGTGGAAGAGCCTCTTCTCAATATTATTAACTCGTCTTTATCTTTAGGTCATGTTCCAAGAATATTCAAGTTGGCAGTCATAAAGCCTCTCATTAAGAAGCCACAATTAGATCATAATAACCTAGCAAATTACAGACCAATATCAAATCTTCCATTCATGTCTAAAATACTAGAAAAAGTTGTGTCCGCTCAATTGTGCTCTTTCTTGCAAGAAAATGATATCTATGAAAAATTTCAATCAGGATTCAGGCAGCATCATAGCACAGAAACCGCACTCGTTAAAATCACAAATGATTTACTTCTAGCTTCTGACCAAGGCTGTATCTCAATACTAGTTCTACTCGATCTTAGTGCTGCGTTCGATACTATAGATCATAAAATACTATTAGATCGACTTCAAAATTACACTGGTGTTCAGGGACAGGCATTAAACTGGTTTAGATCGTATTTATCAGACCGCTACCATTTTGTCTGTCTAAATGGGGAAAAATCAAAGATGACGTCAGTAGACTATGGGGTGCCGCAAGGATCCGTGCTAGGCCCTCTGCTATTCTCAATATATATGCTGCCACTTGGTAATATTATAAGAAAACATGGAATTAATTTCCACTGTTATGCTGATGACACTCAATTATATATTTCATCACGACCAGATGAAAACGCTAAATTATCTAAACTGACAGCGTGTGTTGATGATATTAAACACTGGATGACGTGTAATTTTCTGCTATTAAATTCAGATAAAACGGAGGTGTTACTTATTGGTCCAAAAAATTGCCCACAAAACCTCTCACAATACAACTTTAACTTGGAAGGATGTCCTGTCGCTTTATCCACTACAGTAAGAGACCTGGGTGTTATATTAGACCGCAACTTATCTTTCGAAAGTCATATTTCATATGTTACAAAAACGGCATTTTTCCACCTTAGAAACATTGCCAAGCTACGTAACATGCTATCTATTTCTGATGCAGAAAAGTTAGTTCATGCATTCATGACCTCGAGACTAGATTACTGTAATGCTTTATTAGCTGGTTGTCCTGCATCCTCAATAAACAAACTGCAGTTAGTTCAAAACGCAGCTGCTAGAGTGCTTACTAGGTCAAGAAAATATGATCATATAACACCAATTTTATCATCCCTACACTGGTTACCTATTAAGTTCCGTATCAATTACAAAGTATTGCTACTGACCTATAAAGCCCTAAATGGGCTAGCTCCAGTGTATTTAACTGATCTTTTATCGCCCTACAATCCATCGCGCTCTTTAAGATCACTAAACTCGAGGCTTCTGGTCATTCCTAGGATATCCAAGTCCACTAAAGGAGGCAGGGCATTTTCACATTTAGCTCCTAAACTCTGGAATAGTCTTCCGGATATTGTTCGAGGTTCAGACACGCTGTCCCAGTTTAAAACTAGATTAAAGACGCATCTCTTTAGCCAAGCATTCACATTATAATTAAGTTTTATACTACAGTTAAATCGCACCAACAGCATTAATATTCTGAACAGCAGCTATGCTAATTATTTCCCATCTGCTTTTCTGTTGTTATCTCGGGACACTAGTCCCGAGGTAACTAGTTCGTCAGCTCCAGTTTGTATCCAGCCTCTGATGGAGACTTCAGATGCCCCGACACCTGTGATGAGACGACTCGACGCCTGTGAAGAGACGACTCAACGCCAGCGTTGTTATGGCCTAAAATAATACATGATTGATTAACTTATCCTAACATTTTTTCTTTAACATTCTCTTTTCTAACATTTTTCAATGTACATTTATGAAATGCACTTTCTGTGAAGCTGCTTTGAAACAATGTGTATTGTGAAAAGCGCTATACAAATAAATTTGAATTGAATTGAATTGAACAGGTGTGGTGGTGTGGGTAAGTTTAAGGGTAGGGTTATGGACAGGTGTGGTGGTGTGGGTAAGTTTAAGGGTAGGGTTAGGGACAGGTGTGGTGGTGTGGGTAAGTTGAAGGGTAGGGTTAGGGACAGGTGTGGTGGTGTGGGTAATTACAAATGTAACTACAGAGATTAATTACAGGTGTAATTACATGCAGGTATTTTTAAAAATGTAAGTACAATGTAATGACATGTATGTACACAGTAAGTGCAATGTATCAAATGATTAATTAAAATGTTAGTACATAGTAGTTAAGGCCACCTAATATAAAGTGGGTCCCAATACACTTCTGTAAATACAGACAAACAAAAAAGCAACAGGGAAAATAAAGCCTTGTGTGCCGGATCATCCATGGATTGACGTTACCTCAATGTCTCCGCAGGCCTGTAGAAGAGGCGGTCATATGGAGTATGAGCGGGAGTATGTGTTGCGTATTGTAGGGACCTAGTTTGGGATGGTGTAGTAGCCCTTCGGAGGCTTATGGCGGCACACATTACCCCCGCGCTGCCCCGGGACGTGCACAAGTGCCCTTTGGCCAATTACATTACGTCCCCGTCGTTAACTTCTGCTGAGGTTTAAACCAGCCTGATCAATGTAAATCAATTCATGAGGCTGTGCAGCTCCATCCAGTTAAGACTTTCTGCAACAAAAAATGCATAGCATGGATGGCTGGCATTACTCAAAACACACAACTGCACATACAGAACACCCCCACACACCCCCACCCCAACACACAGGTACCCATGTCCCTCTCTGCATGTATCCATGTGGTACTGATACAATGGTACATATTCAGCTATTAATGTACTGGATTACATAAATACGGTGTTGTAAATGTAAAGGACGGCAACACTTACCTGTACATATTCTTGTCGAAGTCCTTTGACCCTGATTCAGTTGCTCTCTCAAACGGGACCTTGTTCAATTGCTTCAATGTGATTTTGTGCTTTACCAAGACACGTGTGATCGTGGTAATGCCAACTCGATTGATGTTGATGAATACTTGCTGATCTGCAAGTGTTTGTTCCTGTAGCTGCTGGAGACGGATTGCATTGTTTGCTCTGACCATTTCCATAATGACAAGTTCCTGCCCCAGAAGGTCTTCTAGTCATTCTGTGGAAAAATGCAACCACAAATTGTTATTGGTTTGGTTCTTTACTGTATACTGGACACAGTACTGTAAAGTCTCAATGGTACAGTGCTATGTTCTGTACTGTATGTTCCACAAAACTACCATTTTTTGTTACAAAAGGAGCACTAGCCAACTTGCAATACAGTAATGGGCTACAGTACAGTACTGTAAATACTGTAGATCCAGTCTGGAGTGGAGAGTTGAAGACTGACCTGTTTTCCAGTCTGAATGTCCTTATGATGGATGCTCTCCCTGCCTCCATGAGGCCTATTTGTGATTGGCTGATTGGTGATCAGTTTTGTAAGGAAGTGTTTTCAATCACCCAGTGTGTTTTGTGTTTTGAATAGATGTGTTTACCCAATGATACCCATGAGATTTAATTTATGAAGTGTCTTATGTGTGAAATAGTGTGTAGAGTGCAGGAGCAAGTGTGTTGCAGAATCGCAACTGAAGTTATGGTAACAAAAGCTTCAAGTTGTGTAACTTAGGTCTAAGCTTGTGTCTGTAGTGTTCAAGCAATGGGCAAACCCTGTGAATTACAGCTGAGGCCGATCCTCAGACGTCTCTCTGTTCGGCTTGCTCTTCACTTGCAACAGTTTTTCCCTTTCATGCTGAGAGGAGATACCGATATAACCCTTCCCTCATGTTGAGTGTGTGTGTGTGTGTGTGTGTGTGTGTGTGTGAGAGCACTCTGAGAAACCAGGCAGTCGATCAGGCATAACATTATGACAGGCGAAGTGAGTAACACTGATGATCTCTGTTAGTGGGTGGGATATATTAGGCAGCAAGTGAACATTTTGCCCTCAGAGTTGATGTGTTAGAAGAGGACCAGTGGAGAACCGGCCACAGGGTCATGGAGGACCAGTGGAGAACCGGCCACAGGGTCATGGAGGACCAGTGGAGAACCGGCCACAGGGTCATGAAGGACCAGTGGATAACCGGCCACAGGGTCATGGAGGACCAGTGGAGAACCGGCCACAGGGTCATGAAGGACCAGTGGAGAACCGGCCACAGGGTCATGGAGGACCAGTGGAGAACCGGCCACAGGGTCATGAAGAACCAGTGGAGAACCGGCCACAGGGTCATGAAGGACCAGTGGATAACCGGCCACAGGGTCATGAAGGACCAGTGGAGAACCGGCCACAGGGTCATGGAGGACCAGTGGAGAACCGGCCACAGGGTCATGAAGGACCAGTGGATAACCGGCCACAGGGTCATGAAGGACCAGTGGAGAACTGGCCACAGGGTCATGAAGGACCAGTGGAGAACCGGCCACAGGGTCATGGAGGACCAGTGGAGAACCGGCCACAGGGTCATGGAGGACCAGTGGAGAACCGGCCACAGGGTCATGGAGGACCAGTGGAGAACCGGCCACAGGGTCATGGGCAGCCGAGGCTCATTGATGCCCGTGTGGTCCGATCAAACATACGCGCTACTGGACCTCAAACTGCTCAAGAAGTTAATGCTGGTTCTGATAGAAAGGGCTCAGAATACACAGAGCATCGACGGGTCAGCCAAACAGGGACCAATACAATGTTAGGTCATAATGTTATGCCTGATTGGTGTATATGTCTCTATTTTTTTGTCTGCTGAATGTGTTTTCAAAAATGTGTTAAAAAAAGTTATAAAAGGATATTGTGTACATTCTCTAAGATCTGTTGTTGGTCAGTGGTTTGTCACTCAGCTCATATTAAGGCTCAGAACAGACGTGTTTCTCCAGCGTGACGTTCAGGAGGAATCAACTGTTTACACGACCTGAAAGAGAAACACGTTTCGCATGAGCGCGCAGATACAAGCCTCTCTCAGACACTGCGACTCCTGTGTCTGTCTCACAGTCACTGAGTGTGGCAGATCATTAACTAAACTACATGTATCCAGTTTGACAGGCCACAGACTGATTCAGGATCTGAGGCGTTTGATGGAAAACTCTCAGGTGATAAAACTCTCTGGTGTTTGTGGAGAGCGATGGCAGCACACATTCTGTTCAGCATGAGCGAACGCTGCGTTTGACATGCGGCTACATGATCAGGAGTGTTTGCTGAACGAGTGTGTTATCAGGAGTGTTTCCTGGCGGTCTTATGCTCTCCGTCCAGATGATGGTGAACCATCTCTAAATGCCATTGCTTGGAAAAGAAACAAAATCCTCAGGCCAAACAAAACCTCTCCAGACTTTATCTCAGCAGTTTTTTGCTAGTGTGTTTGATCTAATCCTGCCGATAACATCAGGCTCTTTATTCCCAGCTGTTGTTTGTGTAGGACAGACGCGCGGTTCTTTCCCATAACACCCGGCAAGAGCCACAGAGATGGTGTTTATCTGATAGTGTTGCTGATTGTCTCGCTCTATCTTTGTTTTAATTCCTTCATACTGTCATGTGGAAATATCTGGCAGGAATAGTTACAGGTTCCTCTAAAAAGGTTTTGTGCAATCTTTAAATCTAGAATGAAAAAAAATGTTTGCAGTTGTGAAATCCTCAATGATAAATGTCCATACTCATCATAGATCTATGGAGGCCACAGAATAAACAAATAAAGGGAATTGAGACTTTTTTTTCAAAATTGTGAGATATAAAGTCAGAACTGCGAGATATGAACTCTTTATATTGACTTAATATAAAGCAATTCTGACTTTATAACTCGCAATTGTGAGATACAAAGTCGCAATTATCTTTTAAAATGTTTTATTCTGTGGCAGAAACAAGCTTCCATATACATCAGATTACAGTTTTTTACAATCGCTATGACAATTATTTCAATACTTTTAACACATTTCCTAAACTCTTAACGCAGTTAGCACAACATCTGTCTGTGTAGGCTATACTATTAACACATTCAGGGACGGATTGGTAATCTGTGCGTTCTGGAAAAGTCCAGAACGGCCGTCCAACTGAGGGCCGTCGCCCGGCCGTCGGCAAAAAAAAAAAAAAAAAAAAAGTCTATGGCTAGCAGAAAACGTAAGGAGAAAAGTGGATGGGAAAAAGTTTCCAAGTCTCTCGAGACTACTGGCTTTTTGGTTGCAGTGCAACTGCCAGCACACTACATCGCTTAGCCACACTAGGTACGTTTACATGGAGCACTGTAATCGGTTTAAAAGTCCAATCCGAATAAAAATACTCCATATAAACACCTCAATCGGAATAAAAATGGCCAAACCGAATGAAATTGTAATCGGTTTGAGAGGGGTGGGATAAACCTTTTCATGAACCGATCAAACGAAAAATTCCACCATGTAAACGACCTGATCAGATTACTTTGAGTGCACGTCTTTCTGTGACGTGATATACAGCGCGCGCCTCCTCAACTGAAGAGCACGCGCTCACACCACGCTAATGTTGACAAGAGAGGAAAGTTCATTTTTCTGAGGTATTAAACGTTTTATTTCGGAACATGTTATGAACATGATGTTGGAATAATGACACAGACATAGCCTGGCTACACCATCTAATCTTTACAGCGTTTGTCCTAGGCTTTAACTGCGCCTGACAGAATAATTTATTTTTCTGAGGTGATTCTTACACTTTACGACAAATAATAAATAGCTTTTATAAAACTGTACAAGTCCTGGTGGCCGTTGAGAGCTGCCATTTCAACGGGGAACATTCAAGCTGCTCTCTGTTTCTCGTTAGTTAAGCTGTCTGTCTAAATGGGGAAAAATCAAAGATGACGTCAGTAGACTATGGGGTGCCGCAAGGATCCGTGCTAGGCCCTCTGCTATTCTCTATATATATGCTGCCACTTGGTAATATTATAAGAAAACATGGAATTAATTTCCACTGTTATGCTGATGACACTCAATTATATATTTCATCACGACCAGATGAAAACGCTAAATTATCTAAACTGACAGCGTGTGTTGATGATATTAAATACTGGATGACGTGTAATTTTCTGCTATTAAATTCAGATAAAACGGAGGTGTTACTTATTGGTCCAAAAAATTGCCCACAAAACCTCTCACAATACAACTTTAACTTGGAAGGATGTCCTGTCGCTTTATCCACTACAGTAAGAGACCTGGGTGTTATATTAGACCGCAACTTGTCTTTCGAAAGTCATATTTCATATGTTACAAGAACGGCATTTTTCCACCTTAGAAACATTGCCAAGCTACGTAACATGCTATCTATTTCTGATGCAGAAAAGTTAGTTCATGCATTCATGACCTCGAGACTAGATTACTGCTTTATTAGCTGGTTGTCCTGCATCATCGATAAACAAACTACAGTTAGTCCAAAACGCAGCTGCTAGAGTTCTTACTAGGTCAAGAAAATATGATCATATAACACCAATTTTATCATCCCTACACTGGTTACCTATTAAGTTCCGTATCAATTACAAAGTATTGCTACTGACCTATAAAGCCCTAAATGGGTTAGCTCCAGTGTATTTAACTGATCTTTTATCGCCCTACAATCCATCGCGCTCTTTAAGATCACTAAACTCGAGGCTTCTGGTCATTCCTAGGATATCTAAGTCCACTAAAGGAGGGAGGGCATTTTCACATTTAGCTCCTAAACTCTGGAATAGTCTTCCGGATATTGTTCGAGGTTCAGACTCGCTGTCCCAGTTTAAAACTAGATTAAAGACGCATCTCTTTAGCCAAGCATTCACATTATAAATAAGTTTTATACTACAGTTAAATCGCACCAACAGCATTAATATTCTGAACAGCAGCTATGCTAATTATTTCCCATCTGCTTTTCTGTTGTTATCTCGGGACACTAGTCCCGAGGTAACTAGTTCATCAGCTCCAGTTTGTATCCAGCCTCTGATGGAGACTTCAGATGCCCCTGTGATGAGACGACTCGACGCCTGTGAAGAGACGACTCAACGCCAGCGTTGTTATGGCCTAAAATAATACATGATTGATTAACTTATCCTAACATTTTTTCTTTAACATTCTCTTTTCTAACA
This sequence comes from Gobio gobio, assembly GCF_949357685.1. Classification (NCBI taxonomy): domain Eukaryota; kingdom Metazoa; phylum Chordata; class Actinopteri; order Cypriniformes; family Gobionidae; genus Gobio; species Gobio gobio. The sequence continues at coordinate 412,417 of NC_137098.1, forward strand.
TTTTTCAATGTACATTTATGAAATGCACTTTCTGTGAAGCTGCTTTGAAACAATGTGTATTGTGAAAAGCGCTATACAAATAAATTTGAATTGAATTGAATTGAATTAGCTATAAAAAAAAAAAAAATTCAACAACTGCTTCAAATTGGTTAAGTAACATTACCCACAGTCTACTTTAATTACTTTTGTTAATATTTATACCTTTGTGATTATGGTATCGTTCCTTAATCATCTGAAATATATATGTTTAGTACTAGAAATGATGCGGAGCACGTCTTGAATGCTTCATTCATGTTTCACCGTATAGGCTATCCTATGTTTTTATTAATAATTTGAGTGCATTTTATTGTTAATTTTGTGTTTTTCAAAATAAATGAATTGAATTAATTTTTGATTCCGCATTCATCATTCACAGCTGTTGAAATAGCCATTGTATAGGACATAAATTAGGTTAAACTACTGCATGTCCGCCCACAGAAAAATAAATAAATATAAAAATTACCAACACAGAACTATTGATCCACGATACGTAACGAATCGGAGGCGGCAGACAAACTGTGTGCGCATGTCACAAAATGATTCCTACAGAAAGTCAGCGCATGTAAACACCAGATCGGTTTAGATAACGTCTCATGTAAACAGTCCACCGAATCTTTCAATCGGAATGATTTTAATCGGAAAGACAAAAAGTGCGCATGTAAACGTGGCTAGTGAGACTGTAGAGGACCAGCAAGTGGAAGCTGAGCCTGAGCTTCCACAGCCTGGTCATGATGAGGAGGGACAGACATAGTTAACTTCACACCAGCAAGAGGTCCTGGTAAGTGCCAGTAGTAGCAGGACACATAATAGGCTGCCTTATCCCTATCTTAGTGAATTGCATAGTCAGCTAGCTAAATTAATGTGTGTGTGTGTGTGTGTGTGTGTGTGTGTGTGTGTGTGCGTGTGTGTGTGTGCGTGTGTGTGTGTGTGTGTGCGCGATGCCGCGATCGAACAGTGGAAACATAAAAACAATACATACTCCGTCATTTTGTTCATACAGGACATCATTCAAACTGCAAAGTGTTTGCTTATATTTGTGTACACTCACAATAAAACAAAACGTGCTTTTGTCAAAATGAACTCTTGTCAAGCTGTAACCAAAATCTCTCACTCACTCACCTAATTGACTACATTTTTGTTTAACCAAAAAATCCTAGCTTGCACTTTCTGTCTGTCTTCCATCAGAGTGCAGTTTTTCCTTGTCTTTGGAATTGGCACAATGTGGTGGTTGTTTGTGAAAGCTTCACAGACAAAATTAATAGGGCCTAGCCATTTTCATCATTTCACAGCCTTAATATAAATCAAAGTTTATTATCATCATTGGTTTTGAGATGTTACTTGTTGTGAATACCTTGTCTGATAGTCTGACAGTATTGTGGCATCGTACATCCTGGCTAGTGTCTGTTGCGCACGGCTAAGGGCGAATGGCCGGATGATGGGCCTATTTGGGAGAAAGTCCAGGGCTGTTTTTTAGCCCCAGTCCGTCCCTGAACACATTTATGGTTGCTTTTACACAAAATGCATACAGTTCACACAAATTTTAAATGCTTGAACTTCTTTTACACACAAGCTCAACCAAGACCAAAACAATGGATTTTTACTGCCAGATATACCAATGCTTTACAGTTCCCTTTCGAAAGGGAACTCGCGCTGCGTCGGAATGACGCTACGGGGAACGCTTCAGTGTGACGGGTGTCTGAAGCTACTATCAAATCACGGCAAACTCATTGACCGACGACAGCCCATGACGTCATCATCGTGCGACCCGGAAGTATATAAGGGCGCCTTGCCAACACAAACACATCTTTTTCGTCTTCAGGGACTGTCTGTTTGAAGCGGTACTGCGGATCTGGTAATAAAGAAAGAAAACTATAAGAAAAGAGAAATGAAACGCACAGAGAAGAGACAGAGTTTCAGGAAGTGTGCTGACCCGCGTCAGAGGTTTCTGACACCGGAGGACACACACACTCTGTGCGTTTTCTGCCTGGGTGAAGAGCACGCACAGGCAGTTCTCGAGGGAGCTGCCTGTGCAAATTGTGAGCGTTTTCCCTTGAGAACGCTCCGCTCTCGTCTGGCCCTCTTCTCGAGGGAGGAGGGCACAACATCTGGTGCTGCCGATGTGAGTCCCGCTCGCGCTGAGTCGGAGCGGCGACGCACATCGTGGGGTTCCCAGATGGAGCTCGCCGATCGTCTGGAGAGAGGTGTTGTTCTCTCAGACGATCTGGCGGCTGACGAGGGCGAGCTCCAGGTTGATGTGGAGAATGAGAGTTCTCCGCTGAGCTCTGCAGCGAGTGCTCTTCTGGACGGGCAGGAGATGGCTGAGGAGGGTGGTAACAGCGACCAGGATCAGCCTGGAACCTCTCAGCCCCCCTGTCCCACATACACTGAGCTGCTGGACGCTATGGAGCGCTGGGGGAGAGATCGCTTGCGGCAGACTCGACGATTGATTTCTCCCCGGCCATAGACCAGCACCTCAGACGAGCCTTCCATTCCTCCTGGACCTTCATGCTGAGGTCCAGGCGGCATGGAAGAACCCGTTGTCTGCCCGCATCCACCGACATCAGCGAGCTAGCATGGACATGGGTATGTGTCGATGACCCCATGGACGAGACGTTTGCGAACTATCTCGTTTCCGGGCGGGCATCGACACTGAGAGCTCCAACTCTGCCATCCAGACCACTGAAAGCAACCTCGCGTTGAATAGCAGGGCGGACGCGGCAGCAGGTCAGGCTGGTGCGACCCTGCACACGATGGCAGTGCTGCAGGCGTACCAGGCAGACTTGCTGGCGGATCTCGACCAGGGGGCGGGGTTGTCCCCTGAGGCGGTTGCTGAGCTGCGCCGCACCACAGATCTGGCTCTCCGGGCTACCAAGCAGACGGCTGCCGCGATCGGCCGATCAATGCCGGCTACGGAGAGGCATCTGTGGTTGAGCCTGGTCGACATCGGGGAGAAAGAGAAGCGATTTCTCCTCGATCCAACGGTTTTGCCTACTGAACTTTTTGGCACCTCCGTGGAGGCGGTGGTTGGAAAGTTCAGGGACGCTAGGGACCTGCATACCGCTGAGATCCGCGTCCACACCCAGGCAGGCGGGACCTGGTCCTTCACGGCTCGAGGGCCGTAGGCAGGACCAGAGGGTTAACGTCTCCTCTCGTGGCCCCCCTCCGTTGAGGAGTAGGACACAGAGGAGACAGGAGTCCTGCAGGAAAAAGGATCTGAGAGGGGGTGATCCAGGACAAACGCGCTCGGCGTTGGTGATGGATCACTTCCCTTGAGGGCGTTTACATCTTAACCCTCTCCTTTTTCCTTTTTAATCTCTTTTAATTCCCAGGCGCTTCTTACATCAGGCCTGAGGCGGGCCTATGATGAGTGGAACTATGTTCTGACGGCCCGCTTTGACTTGGTTAGTGAGAACGGCGCTTTCAGGCATGCAAGGGCGGTAGAACATTGCGGTGAGAGCTGCGTGGTGAGTCTTCGCTCAACGTGCCGCAGGTGAGATTGGTCATTTTTGTGTGTTAACACTAAAAGATGTATTTCTTACAGACCTCCGTTCCCTGTATAGAGTATGGGGTTTTACGTCAACCATAGGCGGAGGGAGTTAACTGAAGTTTCCCCTGTGGGTGGCTTATTACAGTGCCAGGATCTGGGCTGTGGAGGTAAGTGTGTGTTGGCTTCCACCCTTGTGGACTTGCGGGGCAGGCCACCGCTCATGGTGTTCATATGTATGTAACTTAGGCTTCCTCTCATGGTGAGAGATGTGTGAGGCCGCCGCTCATTTCCACTGAAATGTTAGCGGAATTCTAAGCGGTAGGACTTTCTTCTGGTAGAATGGTGTGTTTGCTGCCGCTTGGGGTTTGTTACTGTGTGTCTTCAGTTCCTTTAAGCCACCGCAGGTTAGAGTAGTTTGTCTCTTCTAGAGTGTGTTTACTAGAGACTGACGCTGGAGCTTCAGTTGGGTATGTTTGCTTAGTTGGCCTAGGCTGTAAGGTGGATGGAGGTGTGTTGCTGAGGCAGTGTCACCTCTGGCAGTTAACTATGTGAATTTGAGCCCATATACCATCCCTGTGTTATCAGCCTCCTCTCATGTGAGAGTCGCGCGGTCAGAGCCAGCCCATTTTTCGAATGTCTGGGTGCATAGCAGCTGCGACCAGGTAGCTAGCCTTAAGAGGCCTCTTGGGAGCGGCCCCAGTTTGTGTGAATTGGTGTGATATGCTTCCCAAAGACTTTGGTTTTGTGAAGACTTGTTACCAGCTAGTAGGCTCCACGAAGCCTCCCTGAGGACGAGTCCCCATCAGTGGAATGGGTAGTTATTAGTCAGCCAGTAGTCTAACTGTCAAGGTTTTCTTATCAGTCAGTTGTAAACTTGCTACCAGGTGGTAGGCCTCACCAGGCCTCCTTGAAGATGAGCCCCAGGGTCTTCTGGTTACTCTGATAATTTGCAGAAGTAATTGCTATCAGTTAGTAGGCCTCACTAGGCCTCTCTGGAGGAGTGCTCTGAGTCTCAGTCACTTGACGGTTAGCATTTTGATGCTAGCAGGTGGTAGGCCTCACTAGGCCTCCCTAGAAGGCTTGCTATCAGATAGAAGGCCTCGCTAGGCTTCTTTTTGAAGGTGGGCTCCCGAGGCAGGGTGCTTGGGTAGACTTGCTATTGGGTGGTAGGCCTCACTAGGCCCAGGCCTCCTTGAAGGCGAGTACTCATGTACAGCATCTGGGTATGTAGCCTAGCAGGCTATCAGGTGGAAGGCTATCTAGGCCTCCCTGAGGCTAAAATCCCAGGTTGTGGTCACTTTGACAGTTAGCATGAATTGCTATCAGACAGTAGGCCGCACCGGGCCTCCCTAGAGGTGATCTCAGCTGCTTAGGATTAGCATGCATCGCTGGCAAATAGTAGGCCTCACCAGGCCTCCCTGAAGGGGAGCTTGAACGCTCTAGAAGCCGGCATAAATTGCTATCAGGTGGTAGGCCTCTCTAGGCCTCCCTGAGAAACTTAGTGTCAGGTAGTAGATCCGCTGGGCCTCCTCGAGGGCAAAGTTCCCAAGTTTAGGCACTTCTCTGTTACCAGTTCTCCGTGAGTAGAACCTATGGTAGCTTAGCCTACAGCTGGGGGTTACCCGCCAGGCAGGCTCAGGTGCTCCCCTCACTGAGGGTCGTCTATGAGCACACAGCCACCTGAGTCCGGTCTGTTAGATCAATCCGTAGGCCTGTCCGACCTCCCTACCGCTTTGAAACACAAGTACTTGGTAGATCCTTGATTTGAGCAGGTAGACTCCCCTCGCTAGCAAGGGTTGTAAAGCGCTACGCTGAGTGTTGCTCTCTGGGATAACCCGTCTCTGAGATCCGGGCTAAGAAGGACTGCCAGTTTTTCAGTCCTTTAGTCTGGATGCCTCACTGAGGCACTGTCCGGAGGCTCTGTTTCTGAACAGACAGGGTTGGCCAAACCGAAGTGTCCAAACACTTAGTCAGGTCAGGCCTCCCTGGTGGCACTCGGGCGAATATGTTCCCCGGGTAGTGACTTGGCTGGGGTTCCTTCGGGTCCCCTAGCCACATTCCCTTAAAGGGACCCCTTCTGTTGAAGTAGTTGGTCCCAGGCCTTTAAGCAGTCTGGATAGGACCTCATGCAGTTGCATTAAGGTCCCGTTTTAGGCGTATAGCTTGGGCTATGACCGTAGGGGATGCTGCCACTGACAGCCCAGTGTGACCTGAGGGGGAGTGGCTCAGGTTTTTCAGTTGAATTTGCTTGTTCTGACAGTTGTCACTGCCAGTGGGCATGTGCTCCCCTCAGCGTGGCGGCGTTGGTATATCGTTCCCCGTAGCCTCTTTCCGACGCAGCATCTCGTTTCCTGTTCTCAGGGAACAGAGGTTACATACGTAACCCAAGACATTTCTGTAATTCCATCTGGTGTTGGTGTTTTTATGACACTGTGCAATGATTGACTAAATGTTCCTGTTGGAACAGAACATGTGTTAGGGTTTTGGTAGACATAGTTTATTGTGTTAGTGAATTATTGTATTTTGAAAATTAGTTTTGGAGTTTAGTTTACAAAGTGTGATTTTGAGCATGAAATTAATGATTTTGGCAATTGCGTGATGTAGGTGTGTTGGTGCGTTAAGAGTTTAGGAAATGTGTTAAAATTATTGAAAAAATAGTCATAGCGATTGTAAAAAACTATAACAGGAGTTAAAAAAGGAAATATTCTATATAAAAGTCAATGGGTTTTTATTGTTAGTGGGTCTGAGAGGTACATTCCTACTAAATGTTATTGTTTTGCTTATTTAAATAATGTAATGAGTAAATAATGATTTATACTGTCTATCACTGGTATTGTTCTAATCAGCAGTTTTGAGTGTGTATGTGTGTGTAGATCAATGTCCTGCACTCAGAAAAGAAACAAATGTTAAGCTAATTAAGCAGATCTTTCAGTTGTCCATAAGAGCCGCCATCGGATCGTCTCCCGGCCCGGCTCTGAGGAGCGCTGGTGCATTGTGGGTCAGTGACCCCTGTGGTGACCCCGTCGCAGCTGCGGGTAGAAGTCCATTAGTGTCTGCATCTGCGCAGCTGCTTAACAGAGTCTCTGACCCTTGACCCTCGACCCGCTCCCCGTCACGGGCTCTTAGCGTGAGCTGAGGAACATGAGTGTGTCTCCTTCCCGAACAATGTTAGGAAGAGTTCCAGAGTTTAGGAGCTAAATAGGAAAAGGATCGACCGCCTGCAGTTGATTTGGATATTCTCGGTATGATCAACTGGCCAGAGTTTAGAGAGCGCAGTAGACGTGATGGAGGATAATGTGTTAAGAGCTCGCTCAAGTATTGGAGATAAACCATTTAGTGCTTTGTAAGTAATAAGCAAGATTTTAAAATGTATGCGATGTTTAATAGGCAGCCAGTGCAGTGTTGACAGAACTGGGCTAATATGGTCATACTTCCTGGTTCAGGGCGTGAAGAAATATAGAGCTGAGTATCGTCAGCATAACAATGAAAACTAACGCCATGCTTCCTAATGATATCTCCCAGTGGTAGCATGTACAGGGTGAAGAGTAGCGGTCCTAGCACTGAGCCTTGTGGTACTCCATACTGAACTTGTGCTCGCTGGGACATCTCTTCATCTATAACCCTGAGTGTTCAGAAGGAGCTGCTTCTGTCAGATACTGTGTGTTTTGTTGTAATGATGTTCTTCTCTCTCTCTTCTCTCTCTTCTCTCTCTCTTCTCTCTCTCTCTCTTCTCTTCCGGTGGTCTCGAGCACAGATACGATCATCAGGGACCCTCAGGCGTCTCTCGCCTCAGTGACCGCACACACACACACTCACACACTCACACACTCAGACGGAGAATGAAAGAGCGTCTGTCCGTGACTGAGTGAACGTTTCTAAAAGCTTCTGGTCAAGAGCAGCTCATGGTCAACATGACGTGTAAAGAGTCACTTCAGAACCACACGCTTGGAAACTCTTCTAGAAGTGTGTGTGTGTGTGTGTGTATGTGTGTATGTGTGCAAGAGAGAGTGAGTGTGTGTGAGGCCTAAAGAAACCATGCTTAACTTCTGTTTACACACACACACACACACCACACACACACACACACACACACACACACACACACACACACACACACACACACTGTTGCTCATGTGTGTAGAGGTGCTCCGATAAGATCCGCAGATGGAGATCCTGTGGATGAAATGATAACATCCTCCTTTCTCTCTCTCTCTCTCTCTCTCTCTCTCTCTCTCTCTCTCTCTCTCTCTCTCCCAGAAGAACACGCGGGCGTTTCGCCGAACAAATGAATGCAAATACCAGGAAAACTCTGAGTGGCTGAAAGTGGAGATTATTCCTGCGATTTAAAGAGACGAGAGATAGAGGAACATAAACAGAAGATATGAGTGAGTGTGTGAGATACAGATGTTTAAGGTCTGACAGACGTCGAGATCAGTGCTGGAAATAAAACACAGTTTATTAAATCACATCAAGCAAAACTGAATTACTTAAAAAAACAATAGATTTTGCTGAAGGCATTTTTAAGAAAAATAACGATGTCATCCCATTCTTAAATACAATCCTGATTATATTTATTCTGTAATATCGTTGAACATTTCACGTTTATTTATTTATGGTTTTTTTTGGACGGATGCACTTTTATGATGATAGATGCACTTTTATGATGGACAGATGCACTTTTATGATGGACAGATGCACTTTTATGATGGACAGATGCACTTTTATGATGGATAGATGCACTTTTATGATGGACAGATGCACTTTTATGATGGACGGATGCACTTTTATGATGGATAGATGCACTTTTATGATGGACAGATGCACTTTTATGATGGACAGATGCACTTTTATGATGGACAGATGCACTTTGCACTTTTATGATGGACAGATGCACTTTGCACTTTTATGATGGACAGATGCACTTTTATGATGGACAGATGCACTTTTATGATGGATAGATGCACTTTTATGATGGATAGATGCACTTTTATGATGGACAGATGCACTTTTATGATTGACACTTTTATGATGGATAGATGCACTTTTATGATGGATAGATGCACTTTTATGATTGACAGATGCACTTTTATGATGGATAGATGCACTATTATGATGGACAGATGCACTTTTATGATGGACAGATGCACTATTATGATTGACACTTTTATGATGGATAGATGCACTTTTATGATGGATAGATGCACTTTTATGATGGATAGATGCACTTTTATGATTGACAGATGCACTTTTATGATGGATAGATGCACTATTATGATGGACAGATGCACTTTTATGATGGACAGATGCACTTTTATGATTGACACTTTTATGATGGATAGATGCACTTTTATGATGGATAGATGCACTTTTATGATTGACAGATGCACTTTTATGATGGATAGATGCACTATTATGATGGATAGATGCACTTTTATGATTGACAGATGCACTTTTATGATGGATAGATGCACTATTATGATGGATAGATGCACTTTTATGATGGACAGATGCGCTTTTATGATGGATAGATGCACTTTTATGATTGACAGATGCACTTTTATGATGGATAGATGCACTATTATGATGGACAGATGCACTTTTATGATGGACGGATGCACTTTTATGATGGACAGATGCACTTTTATGATGGATAGATGCACTTTTATGATGGACAGATGCACTTTTATGATGGACGGATGCACTTTTATGATGGATAGATGCACTTTTATGATGGACAGATGCACTTTTATGATGGACAGATGCACTTTTATGATGGACAGATGCACTTTGCACTTTTATGATGGACAGATGCACTTTGCACTTTTATGATGGACAGATGCACTTTTATGATGGACAGATGCACTTTTATGATGGATAGATGCACTTTTATGATGGATAGATGCACTTTTATGATGGATAGATGCACTTTTATGATGGATAGATGCACTTTTATGATGGATAGATGCACTTTTATGATGGACAGATGCACTTTTATGATTGACACTTTTATGATGGATAGATGCACTTTTATGATGGATAGATGCACTTTTATGATTGACAGATGCACTTTTATGATGGATAGATGCACTATTATGATGGACAGATGCACTTTTATGATGGACAGATGCACTATTATGATTGACACTTTTATGATGGATAGATGCACTTTTATGATGGATAGATGCACTTTTATGATGGATAGATGCACTTTTATGATTGACAGATGCACTTTTATGATGGATAGATGCACTATTATGATGGACAGATGCACTTTTATGATGGACAGATGCACTTTTATGATTGACACTTTTATGATGGATAGATGCACTTTTATGATGGATAGATGCACTTTTATGATGGATAGATGCACTATTATGATGGATAGATGCACTTTTATGATGGACAGATGCGCTTTTATGATGGATAGATGCACTTTTATGATTGACAGATGCACTTTTATGATGGATAGATGCACTATTATGATGGACAGATGCACTTTTATGATGGACAGATGCACTTTTATGATGGACGGATGCACTTTTATGATGGATGGATGCACTTTTATGATGGACAGATGCACTTTTATGATGGACAGATGCACTTTTATGATGGACGGATGCACTTTTATGATGGACGGATGCACTTTTATGATGGATAGATGCACTATTATGATGGACAGATGCACTTTTATGATGGATAGATGCACTATTATGATGGACAGATGCACTTTTATGATGGACAGATGCACTTTTATGATGGACGGATGCACTTTTATGATGGATGGATGCACTTTTATGATGGACGGATGCACTTTTATGATGGATGGATGCACTTTTATGATTGACAGATGCACTTTTATGATGGATGGATGCACTTTTATGATGGATGGATGCACTTTTATGATGGACAGATGCACTTTTATGATGGACAGATGCACTTTTATGATGGACAGATGCACTTTTATGATGGACAGATGCACTTTTATGATGGACGGATGCACTTTTATGATGGATGGATGCACTTTTATGATGGACGGATGCACTTTTATGATGGACAGATGCACTTTTATGATGGATAGATGCACTTTTATGATGGACAGATGCACTTTTATGATGGAGAGATGCACTTTTATGATGATAGATGCACTTTTATGATGATAGATGCACTTTTATGATGGACAGATGCACTTTTATGATGACAGATGCACTTTTATGATGGACAGATGCACTTTTATGATGGACAGATGCACTTTTATGATTGACAGATGCACATTTATGATGACAGATGCACTTTTATGATGGACAGATGCACTTTTATGATGATAGATGCACTTTTATGATGATAGATGCACTTTTATGATGATAGATGCACTTTGATGCACTTTTATGATGATAGATGCACTTTTATGATGATAGATGCACTTTGATGCACTTTTATGATAGATAGATACACTTTTATGATGATAGATGAACTTTTATGATGGACGGATGCACATTTATGGACTTCACTCCATTCACTGCCATCATAAAGCTGGGAAGAGCCAGGACATTTATTAATATAACTCTGATTGTGTTTGAATGTCACACACACTGAGGATGAGCTGAGGGAGAGTAAATCATGGGGTGAACTATCCATTTAATGATCCTCATACAGTTGATGAGCAACACTGGAGTTCAGAGAAAGAAGGAACTCAGTGTGTGTGTGTGTGTGTGTGTGAGAGAGAGAGGGGCGTATCGGGTGTTGTGTTTCTCCTTTGTTACCTGCAGCATTAAATCTTTGGCTCATTCACCATCAGCGCGCACACACACACACACACGCACGTGCGCGCGCAGTGATGGACTCCAGCAGCGGGCGCTTCTCTCTCCTCTCCCCGCACCCGGCGCTCTTCCTCCGGCAGGAGGACCGGAGTTACCCGCGGAGCCCGAAGTGCGCGCGCTGCCGGAATCACGGGGTGGTGTCGGCGCTGAAGGGACACAAGCGCTTCTGCCGGTGGCGCGACTGCGCGTGCGTCAAATGCGCGCTGATCGCGGAGAGGCAGCGGGTCATGGCGGCTCAGGTCGCGCTGCGGAGGCAACAGGCGCAGGAGGAGCTGCAGATGATCTTCCCCGCCGCAGGAGCGTCAGAGGCCGGCGCGAGCGTCTCCGGGGCGCCGCTGAGCGCCTTCAGTCCCGGTACGAGTTCAGTTCAGCGGCAGGAGAAGCAGCTTTTGTTGCGGACAGATCTCCGATGCAACAACTTCTGAATAAAATTAATGTCAATATAAGAAGCATACGGTAACACTTATAAAGCATTTATTTATCTTTGTTAATGATAATCTCGACATTTACTAATGCACTATTAATATATTGCTAACATTAGTTAATGCACTGAACTAACATGAACACAGAACTAATGCTGAGCTGTTCATGCTAACTAATGAACCTGATTGTAAAGTGTTACCAAACATATATAGACCTACTATAATAATAATTATAATAATAATACAATTTAGTTGTTTTTAACTGGTGTTCTCCGGCATACAACAAATAGCTTCACTCTAAAAAAAACATAAACAGTTTCAATATTTGCTGATAATATCGCATAAGGAGATTTATAACACTCTAAAAAAAAGGTTCTATATGGCACCAAAAATGGTTCTTGGCTCGTAATCATAGGGGAACATTTTTAGTGCCATATAGCACCAATTTTTTTTAGAGTGTTATAAATCTCCTTATGCGATATTATCAGCAAATATTGAAACAGTTTTCTCTCATTTGGGGCTGGTTTGTGTATATAATTACATCTGATTAATGATAGGCCTCATTTATTGAGTAAAAAAAAGCATTTATGAATAATTTCCTCAGTTTTGCAGAGCCAGTGTTTCTCCAGAGTCTTGATCAGCTCATCTCTGGAAAACTGCACAAGTGTAATAATGTAGTTTTACTGCACTGATTCATATTGAATATCATTTAATACTGGAGTACACGTAAGAAAGTACTACACTTTGTATTTAAGTATTAAAGGTAAAAGCCTTATATTTATGAAAGTGCAGTAAAGAGTATGAGATTATATATTATCTTTGGTTTGTAATGAAGTAAAGTGTCCCAGAGATAAACTGATGAAGCACACACTCTTGAGTTCTTCACCTCTATTTTAACCCGGAGTGTATCGCCACGAGCTGAGGAGAAATTAATGATCAGATTTTTCAAAACGCCTGCATTGATCAACACAAAACGGTGTCATTTGAAAACTTAGAGTCTAAACTTTACAATGAATGCAGCCATTATGAGCATCTCCAAAGTAGTGATGAGTTAATGGATGATAAAATTAAAAAATATATCATAATTTATGGAGGGGGGGGGGGGGGTTCTGCAATGTGTTTATCACATCATACAGCTCAGATTGTCTAATTGTTCTGGGCTTTGACTAAACTTGAGTGAGTTTGTGTAAGTCCTTCAAGACCCATGTAAATAATATACTGATGCTGCGTTTTTCACTCGTAACTTCGTGAAATGTGGAAAATGTAAATCATTATTTACAGCAGATTCTCCCGATTAAAAACCACAATCGGTCTTTTGGATGTAAAGATATTCCTCGTTGAAGTATAACACATAAACAGCACAGACGCTCATGAGTAAAGAATCCCAGCAGCTGAGCCGAGCGTGTCTGAGGAGAACTCATGAAACTGAACATGCCTCAGCTTATCAACAGCAGATTCTCACAGCTCCAGCTATTCCTCCTGCAGTTATAGCACATTATAACCGCACCGGAGCTCATACGCCGGGGCAGATGGATGTTGTGGACACACCTGAGACAGGACACAGATGTAATACAGTATCTGTAAAAGTTCCATCAAACAAAAAGTTGTAATGGCTGAAATGTAAATATTATTAGTGAGTTATAACTCTATTCTGCTTTAAATGAACGAGTGCTCTTAGGTCAGCACAGGTAAAACACACTGCAGAAAAACTCTTTTATCCAGTCCAAATATATAGAAACGGTCCTTTAACTAAGGAAAATCACACGCTATATTTTTTCTTGATTTCTGGGGAATTATGTCTGTTTGGGACAGAAACGAGATTATTTTTCTCACCCCATTGGCAGATCATTGTGTTTGTTTTAAGCAAAAACTCACTTCCATTTCATTTTATTTCCTTATTTTATCTAGTAAATGCATCTTGATTTAAGAATTTTTAGATATTTTGACTGGAAACAAGACAAAAATACTACAGAAGAGTTTTGCAGTGCACACATGGCAAAAAGTAGAACATTATTTATGAAAAAGTTTATGACAAAAATAGTCTGTAATTTGGAATTTATTACTCATTTAATACACATCTACAGTAAAAATAAATAAATTAGACATTAACCTTCATTTCTGACAAATTACCCCAGTTACGGTTAGTGTTACCACGGTTACGGTTAGTGTTACCACGGTTACAGGTAGTGTTACCATGGTTACGGTTAATGTTACCACGGTTACTGATAGTGTTACCAGGGTTACGGTTAGTGTTACCACGGTTACAGGTAGTGTTACCAGGGTTACGGTTAATGTTACCATGGTTAAGGTTAGTGTTACTACGGTTACGGTTAGTGTTACCACGGTTACGGTTAGTGTTACCACAGTTACGGTTAGTGTTACCACAGTTACGGTTAGTGTTACCACGGTTACGGTTAGTGTTACCACGGTTACAGGTAGTGTTACCATGGTTACGGTTAATATTACCACGGTTACTGATAGTGTTACCATGGTTACGGTTAATGTTACCATGGTTACGGTTAATGTTACCATGGTTACGGTTAGTGTTACCAGGGTTACAGGTAGTGTTACCAGAGTTACAGTTAGTGTTATCACAGTTACGGTTAGTGTTACCAGGGTTACAGGTAGTGTTACCAGAGTTACAGTTAGTGTTATCACAGTTACGGTTAGTGTTACCACGGTTACAGGTAGTGTTACCAGGGTTACGGTTAGTGTTACCACGGTTACTGATAGTGTTACCAGGGTTACGGTTAGTGTTACCACGGTTACAGGTAGTGTTACTACGGTTACGGTTAGTGTTACCAGGGTTACAGGTAGTGTTACCAGAGTTACAGTTAGTGTTATCACGGTTACGGTTAGTGTAACCACGGTTACAGGTAGTGTTACCAGGGTTATGGTTAGTGTTACCATGGTTACGGTAAGTGTTACTACGGTTACGGTTAGTGTTACCAGGGTTACAGGTAGTGTTACCAGAGTTACAGTTAGTGTTATCACAGTTACGGTTTAGTGTTACCACGGTTACTGATAGTGTTACCAGGGTTACGGTTAGTGTTACCACGGTTACAGGTAGTGTTACCATGGTTACGGTTAGTGTTACTACGGTTACGGTTACGGTTAGTGTTACCAGGGTTACAGGTAGTGTTACCAGAGGTACAGTTAGTGTTATCACGGTTACGGTTAGTGTTACCACGGTTACAGGTAGTGTTACCATGGTTACGGTTAATGTTACCATGGTTACGGTTAGTGTTACTACGGTTACGGTTAGTGTTACCACGGTTACAGGTAGTGTTACCAGAGTTACAGTTAGTGTTATCACGGTTACGGTTAGTGTTACCACGGTTACAGGTAGTGTTACCAGGGTTACGGTTAGTATTACCACGGTTACTGGTAGTGTTACCATGGTTACTGGTAGTGTTACCACGGTTACAGGTAGTGTTACCAGGGTTACGTTAGTGTTACAGCGGTTACAGGTAGTGTTACCAGGGTTACGTTAGTGTTACCACGGTTACAGGTAGTGTTACCAGGGTTACGTTAGTGTTACCGCGGTTACAGGTAGTGTTACCACGGTTACAGGTAGTGTTACGGTTAGTGTTACCAGGGTTACGGTTAGTGTTACCACGGTTACGGTTAGTGTTGCCACGGTTACAGGTAGTGTTACCACGGTTGCGGTTAGTGTTACCACGGTTACGGTTAGGTTACAGGTAGTGTTACCACGGTTACAGGTAGTGTTACCACGGTTACAGTTAGTGTTACCATGGTTACAGATAGTGTTACCACAGTTACGGTTAGTGTTACCACAGTTACGGGTAGTGTTACCACGGTTATGGTTAGTGTTACCACAGTTACGGTTAGTGTTACCACGGTTACAGTTAGTGTTACCACAGTTATGGTTAGTGTTACCACAGTTACGGTTAGTGTTACCACGGTTACGGGTAGTGTTACCACAGTTACGGGTAGTGTTACCACGGTTACGGTTAGTGTTACCACGGTTACGGTTAGTGTTACCACAGTTACGGTTAGTGTAACCACAGTTACGGTTAGTGTTACCACGGTTACGGTTAGTGTTACCACAGTTACGGTTAGTGTTACCACAGTTACGGTTAGTGTAACCACAGTTACTGGTAGTGTTACCACGGTTACGGTTAGTGTTACCACAGTTACAGGTAGTGTTACCACGGTTACGGTTAGTGTAACCACAGTTACGGTTAGTGTTACCACAGTTACGGTTAGTGTAACCACAGTTACGGTTAGTGTAACCACAGTTATGGTTAGTGTTACCACATTAAAGCCATGATAAATGCTGGTGAAGTGTTGTTTGAAGAGTATTCAAACTGGATGGGCTCTGATTTGCACATTAGTGTTGTTGATTTAGTCAGCGCAGTTTCAACAGGCGTTAAACTAAATCAAATCCCCGAGAGATGTGCAGCTCGTACCGGAGACCTCAGCGCCAAACTCAAACGCTTCTCATTGGCTGTTTAGTGGTCATGTGATCGAGACACTCAGCCAGTAAACACATCAGAGTCAGAGCTCGTTTCGTTCTGCTTTTGGCGTGTTAATGTTTTCCTGGCCTAAAGTCTAGAACTGCCGCCTTGTGTTGACATCGTGAAACTGCACGATTTGTAAATTCTGCGTGGCGGGTCACATATATTTTAATAGACACGCTGTGACCAAGGCATTTGACCCGCGGGCTTGACTTCAGACACCCCTGACATAAGCTAATAAACAGTAGCTCTAAAGTGGCGTTTACGCTTGTAACTTCACGAGAAAAGCTCTGATGGTTGAAAACGGCACATCAGTTACAGTTGATGCTCCCGATTGAAATGAGTCCAAAAGCAGGAGATATTCCTCACGGATGCTGGGTTGATCCGGTCAGTTTTGAAAAAATAAAGCAATTTATGTTGATAGCAGCTCGGAGGCGCCCGCGGGCCGTACACTCGGGTTTAGAGGAATAACTCAGCGCTCGTTATGAGAATATCAAAATGGACGGATGCGCTGGAAAGCTGAGATTCTAAGCTTTAAAATGATACCCATTATGAGTTATTATACAATATAATATAATACTGTAATAATATGTGTTTTATCAGCAGTTTCTCAGCATTAGATTGACCAAATGTAATAAATATTAATATTTTCTAAAAATATTAAGTTTTTTAACAGATGATACATACTTTCTATAACTATAGTTTGAGTTATGAGTCTTTAAATGTGTGTATGTCACTCAGTGTGCTTTAGTGTGTGAGCGCCGTCCGTCATCCCTGCTCTGACAGAGTGTGTGTGTGTGTGTGTGTGTGCAGAGAAGAGCCTGACCCAGAGCAGTGTGTTCAGTGGACTGGCTCCGTTCTCCTCAGGCCCGAGTGAGCCTGGGCCGGACCGGCTGTCTGAACAGCTCTCGAGTGGCGGGTCGGCTCTGGAGTCGGGAGGATCCGGCCCAAACCCCTCGGCCGTCCTGACCAGGATCTTCCCCCAGGTGAGGCGGGACGCTCTGGACTCGGCTCTGCAGCTCAGCTCGGGGGACGTGGTGAAGGCCATCGAGCTGCTGCTCAGCTCACGGGAGGGTCAGAGGTCACCCTTGGGCTCCAGGTCGGCCTTCTCTCCGCTCCACTCGTCCTCCGTGAACTCTCTGAGCGGCGACGGCTTCTTTAACCCTCGCTTTGCCATCGGCCCGCTGAGACTGGCCTACTCCAGCGCCAGCTTCCTCCCGCCCTATCTGACCTCCGGCCTCGTCCCGGCGATGACCCTGCGGCCGGCCGACCATCGGCTCCTGCCCTACCCCAAAGAGCCCTTCAGCCCCGCCGGGTTTTACTCCAGCCTCGACAAATAAACACAACTCCACCTCAGCCGCTGCATATAGATTTATACATTAGTGTTTTATTATACACACACACCAATCAGCCGTAATAACACTGATGATCTGTTAGTGGGTGGGATATATTAGGCAGCAAGTGAACATGTTGTCCTCAGAGTTGATGTGTTAGAAGCAGGAGAAATGGGCAAGCGTAAGGATTAGAGCGAGTTTGACAAGGGCCAGATTGTGACGGCTAGAGGACTGGGTCAGAGCATCTCCAAAACTGCAGCTCTTGTGGGTGTTCCCAGTCTACAGTGGCCAGTCTCTATCAGAAGTGGAGAACCAGTGGAGGACCAGTGGAGGACCAGTGGAGGACCAGTGGAGGACCAGTGGAGGACCGGCCACAGGCTCATTGATGCGTGTGGCTGATCAAACAGACGAGCTACTGGACCTCAAACTGCTCAAGAAGTTAATGCTGGTTCTGATAGAAAGGGGTCATAATATTATGCCTGATTGGTGTATATGTGACCCTGGACCACAATACCAGTCATAAGGGTCAATTTTCTGAAATTTAGATTTATACATCATCTAAAAAATAAATAATCTTTCACTAATGTTTGGTTTATGAGGACAATATTTGAATATCTGGAATCTGAGGGTGCAAAAACATCTGAATATTGAGAAATGATCCTCTAAAGTTGTCCAGATAAAGTCCAAACACATATCACTACTAATAATACATTTATGATGTGAAAATTTACCAAATATCTTCATGGAATATGATCTTAATATCCTGATGATTTTTGACATTAAAGAGAAATGTATAATTTTGAGCCACACAATGATTGGCTGTTGGCACAGATACACCTGAGACACACGACTGCTGTTGAGGTCAAGGGTCACAGATAGAAACACACATTATATATATATTGGAAATGTATGTTTATGTATATTTGAATGTCAAGTTTTTAATAAAACCTAAACACAACTTGTTTTCATTGACTATAGAAGAAACAGCTCCATCAATCCCATCAGAGAAATATGTGGCTCACAACTGAGGAAGCCTGAAGTGATACACACACACACACACACACACACACACAGATACGCACGCACACACACACACACACACACACACACAGATACACACACACACAGATACACACACACACAGATACGCACACACACACAGAGATACACACACACAGAGATACACACACACACACACACACACAGATACACACACACACACACACACACACAGATACACACAGAGATACACACACACACACACAGATACACACACACACACACACACACAGAGATACAGACACACGCTGTGCAAACATTTACATGATTATCCTACTAATAATGAAGCCGCTGCTTTACAGGACACACGCGCGCGCGGGGCATGTTTTTGTGAAATATCAGGACACAAATGTGTATAATGACATGGGTATTACAAAAAGAGGGTGAAATATGAGGACGTTCCCCATGTCCTCACTTTTCAAAATGCTTATAAATCACAGAATGAGGTTTTTTTCACAGAAAGTGAACTGCACAGTCTCCTGTGAGGGCTAGGGGCAGTGTGTGTGTGTGTGTGTGTAGTGTCCCAGAAAGCTCACAGATCCCAGATCAGTTGATCAGCACACCAGTTAAGATCATGTGATGTTAGTGGATTCAGATCATCTGTTGAAGTATAATCGGTGCGGTGATGATGAGCCTTTAGTTTTCTGGCACCGGTGGGAATCTGGGACTCAACATTGAGTGGAAGACGCTTGAGGACACGTTTGACTGCCTTTCGTGATTATGATTGAGATTCACAGTTCTGGCCACGCCCCCAGCCCAAACATGTCACTGTGATTGGCTGAATGCTCCAGAACATTGCCAGATCTGCTGTCCCTGATCAAACCCAGCAGTGCATTATGGGTAAACTCACTCTGCGATGTCGTAAATGTGCTTATGCAGTGGGGCAAAAAAGTATTTAATCAGCCACCAATTGTGCAAGTTCTTCCACTTAAAAAGATGACAGAGGCCTGTAATCTTCATCATAGGTACACTTAAAATATGAGAGACAGAATGAGAACAAAACTCCAAAAAAATCACATTGTCTGATTTTTAAAAGATTTTATTTGCAAATTATGGTGGAAAATAATTATTTGGTCACCTACAAAAAAGCAAGATTTCTGTCTCACAGACCTGTCACTTCTTCTTTAAGAGACTCCACTCCTGTATTAATGGCCCCTGTCTGAACTGGTTATCAGTGTAAAAGACACCTGTCCACAACCTCAAACAGTCAGACTCCAAACTCCACTATGGCCAAGACCAAAGAGCTGTCAAAGGACACCAGAAACTAAACTGTAGACCTGCTCCAGGCTGGAAGACTGAATCTGCAATACGCAAGCAGCTGGTGTGAAGAAATCAACTGTGGAGCAAGACATACAAGAGCACTGATAATCTCCCTCCATCTGGGGCTCCACGCAAGATCTCACCCGTGGGGTCAAAATGATCAGAAGAACGGTGAGCAGAAACCCCAGAACCCCACAGGGGGACCTAGTGAATGACCTGCAGAGAACTGGGACCACAGGAACCATCAGTAACACACTCCGCCTCCAGGGACTGGAATCCTGCAGTGCCAGACGTGTCCCTCTGCTGAAGCCAGGACATGTCCGGCCCGTCTGAAGTTTGCTAGAGAGCATCTGGGTGATCCAGAAGAGGATTGAGAGAATGTCATATGGTCAGATGAAACCAAAATATAACTTTTTGGTAAAAACTCAACTTGACGTGTTTGAAGGAAAAAGAAGAACACTAACCCTACTGTGAAGCATGGGGGGGGGGGGGGGGCTGTTTTTCTGCAAAGGGACCAGGATGACTGATCCGTGTAAAGGAAAGAATGAATGGGGTCTTGAGTAAAAACCTCCTGCCATCAGCAAGGGCATTGAAGATGAAGCGTGGCTGGGTCTTTCAGCATGACTATGATCCCTAACACACCGCCCGGGCAATGAAGGAGTGGCTTCGGAAGAAGCATTTCAAGGTCCTGGAGTGGCCTAGCCAGTGTCCAGATCTCAACCCCATAGAAAATCTGTGTTGCCCAGCAACAGCCCCAAAACATCCCTGCTCATGAGGAGATCTGCATGAGGAATGGGTGGAACAACCTTGTGGAGACTTACAGAAAACGTTTGACCTCTGTCATTGCCAACAAAGGGTATATAACAGTATTGAGATGAACTTTTGTTTTGTCCACCATAATTTGCAAATAAATTCTTTAAAAATCAGACAATGTGCTTTTCTCCTCATTCTGTCTCATATTTGAAGTGTACCGATGAAGAAGATTACAGGCCTCTCTCATCTTAAGAAGTGGGAGAACTTGCACAATTGGTGGCTGACTAAATTTTTTTTTGCCCACTGTATTTAATTGTCTAGCGCCTAAACACTTATTCTTTTTTACAGTAAATCCCAGAATATGAGTCTTCACTCTGAGGATTTCTTCCTTTAGGGGCCGCTGGGATTGGTCCAGGACGCTTTGGATAAAAACATCAGTTAAACCAATAAATGTCAATGTTGTGAACACATGAACTCAGAAAACAGAAGGTTTCAAATCCTCTTTTATAAAAATAGATGCTCTTAAACGTCAGTGATGTGTTGCCATATAATCACTTTAGGGAATTCGGCCTTTTTACATCAAGACACATTCTGCAAACTAACAAACTCAAGAAACTCAAGTCAAAGCAAAGAAACTGAAGATGGAAATAAACTTTAAAGGATGAAGAAATGAAGACGTCTCAAACCAAAGCGTTCAGCGTAACTGGCTCTTATCCAATCCAAACAGTTTTTAAAAGTAGCCCATGTTAAGAACACGGCGTGCCTCAGGCGGTGTGTGTGTGTCAGGCGGTGTGTGTGCCAGGCGGTGCGGTGTGTGTGTGTGTGTCAGGCGGTGTGTGTGTGTGTGTGTCAGGCGGTGCGGTGTGTGTGTGTGTGTGTGTGTGTGTGTGTCAGGCGGTGTGTGTGTCAGGCGGTGTGTGTGTGTCAGGCGGTGCGGTGTGTGTGTGTGTGTCAGGCGGTGTGTGTGTGTGTGTGTCAGGCGGTGCGGTGTGTGTCAGGCGGTGTGTGTGTGTGTGTGTGTGTGTCAGGCGGTGTGTGTGTCAGGCGGTGTGTGTGTGTCAGGCGGTGCGGTGTGTGTGTGTGTGTGTGTGTGTCAGGCGGTGTGTGTGTGTGTGTGTGTCAGGCGGTGTGTGTGTGTGTGTGTGTGTGTGTCAGGCGGTGTGTGTGTGTGTGTGTGTGTGTGTGTGTCAGGCGGTGTGTGTGTGTGTGTGTGTCAGGCGGTGTGTGTGTGTGTGTGTGTGTGTCAGGCGGTGTGTGTGTGTGTGTGTCAGGCGGTGTGTGTCCTGCTGGTTTTGAAGGACACCTGGAGCACGCGTTCTCCGAGCCGGAAGCCGTTCAGACTGGCGATGGCCACCGCCGCCTCCTCGTAGCTGCTCATGGTCACGAAGCCGAAGCCTTTGCACTTCTCAGAGCTGAAGTCTCGGATCACCTTCACATTGGTCACAGCGCCGAACGGCCCGAAGATCTGCCACAGGACGCTCTCATCGGTGTCCGGGGCCAGATTATACACAAAAATACACCAGCCAGCGGCGTGAGGCGGGAGACGGCCCACTGCATCAATGGAGACGGGAGAGAACCTGCTGCAGAACACACACACACACACTCCATCAATGGACACGGGAGAGAACCTGCTGCAGAACACACACACACACACACACACACACACACACACACACACACTCCATCAATGGAGACGGGAGAGAACCTGCTGCAGAACACACACACACTCCATCAATGGAGACGGGAGAGAACCTGCTGCAGAACACACACACACACACACACACACACACACACACACACACACACACACACACTCCATCAATGGACACGGGAGAGAACCTGCTGCAGAACACACACACACACACACACACACACACTCCATCAATGGAGACGGGAGAGAACCTGCTGCAGAACACACACACACACACGCACGCACGCACGCACGCACGCACGCACGCACGCACGCACGCACGCACGCACGCACGCACGCACGCACGCACGCACGCACGCACGCACGCACGCACGCACGCACGCACACACACACAGTAGGGATAGGTCTGTAACGATTTGACCAAAAAATAAAAACCTTGATTAATTGAACATTTGACCTCGATTACGAAATAATGAACAAGTATTTAGCTGGTTTTTTTTTTTTGCCCTCATAAGGTTTTTGAGTAAGTTCACTAATAAGGTTTGTACTGTAAATATTTTCTACTATTAAAAGGTGGATTTTTTTTTCTAATGAAAAAGTGCATTGTGATTTTAAAACACTTGAAGGAAACGGTTGACTTTCAGCAGTTATTGTCTATGGGGCAGATTTCTGCTTGTACATCAGATACATTAACACAGTAGCCCACATTACATTCATCTGAGTGCATTAATGAGAGAGTGAGTGTGTGTGAATTACTCTTACTGTCTCTATTCATTATGAAGCTGTGGTTTGTACTTACTTCAAAGGTATTAAAATGTATGCCTATAACGGTTGAGTTTCTGCTACTGTAGTGACTTTACTTTAGTCACAGCTTCTGTCTGAGTGTTCGTTTGTCAAAATATATCAGGCATTAGTTCAACATAACACACATCTGATGGCTGAAACTCGCTTTAATGTTCAAACTGGCAGGGCTTAAACCACATACAAATGACAAAGCTCTGTGAGGACGCAGGTGAAAGATCTGCCTTCAGCGCGCGTGTAGAGGACTTTACTGTGTGTGTGGATGACCATGTCTGTCAGAGACCACCGAAGAACATTTCTGACCCAGGAAAAACCCTGCTAGGGATTACCAATCCACACACACACACGATAAATCGGCCAAGAAATTATTGCGATAAACGATAATATTGTCATTCTGAGACCAATTTTCATCTAAAATAATGATAATGGCATAATGCAGGTACACCTTTTCAGAGATCAATAAACTTGTATTTCTAAAGACTATTAATCACTGAAAACGGAAAGCATTTTAAATATCCACAATAAATGAACAAAACAATCAAAACAATAAAAGCAATGGACTCTTGAATAATAAACAGCTGAAACTGCAGAGGATGATCGTGTTTTAGGCAGTGCTGGGAATCAATTAAAAAAATACTAATTAATCACATTTTTTTTCTGTAATTAATCACGATTAATACGTTTTTAATGTTTTGATATTGTAATAATTTCAGTTGCTCTGTAGAATGTAGAAACAATGTAAAGCCAGCATATTTTAAATATGTGTTGTATTGTCATGTTTTTATGAATGAAGGCCAGAATCACTGATGTCTCTATGAAACATTAATGATGTCACATTACAGTATAACTGAAAGATGCCAATCTCAACATTAAAAGTAGTTTTTTTAAAGCCTAATAAATGTTAAGTCAACTTAATCTTTTCATAACCCATTATAATAAATGTTATATTTACCTGTGGCCTTCCCTGTTAGACATATACAGAAATGTAATCGCTTTCAAACACCTTTATTTACTGCATAAATAATAAGTGAAATATAGATCAATCATCATTAAAGCTACATTTGTCTCTGTTCCCGTTGTTCTGTGATGAACATTAATGACATCATCATCAGTGCTACTGTCTCTTTAAGAACAGCCGCGCATCTCATTATCTCACAATTCGAAGTTCATTTAAAGGTGGGGTAGGTAAGTATGATCTAAAATACTTTTGTCCAAATTTGTTTAAACTGTCTTTATATGTCAATACATAATTAAAATGTAAGTACTCTGAAAAAGAGAGTATAAAAATCGAGTGACTCTAGACTTTTTAATCTGCAATAAACACCGCTCATTATTTTCGTTCGGGCCGAATCAAGTGATTGGCTTGGGCGCCTGTCACTCTCTCTCGTTACCATGGCTACCGCCGCTTTTGCTCAGGATCCGCCCACATGCACCCCAGTGTTGCCAAGGGCTACTTCAGCACTGTTGCTGCGGCTGTTTTTCATGTCCGCGGGTTGAAGCGACCCCAATTATGGGATATTTTGCCCCGGGATTTGTGAATTTTAGCAGGCAGCCCTACCGAAAAGACACATATTTTACCCCCCAAACGCGATTTTTACCGGAGAAACACGATCGGGCTTGTTTTGGGCTAGTTTTGAGTAGCAATTGGGCGGATTTTGTTGTGAAAACCTGGCAACCCTGGCGCACCCGTTTGAGTTCAAGAGGCTGTATTTCTGCTGGACAGGTCATCTTTCATTCTGATTATACATTTTTTTGGTTTATGTTTTCATGAAGCATGTCTCACTAGCACACGTAGTTGCCTAATATAGCTAACATAACATTACTTAGCATAAAGTTACAATGTTATACACCTAGGGAACCATTAGTAGAGATGATAAATACTCAATATGCCTAGCTCAAGTTGATCGCTGTCGTGTTGAATTTCGCAAAATGTAACTTTAGATAACAAAATGCGTGTGTAAAAGCTAGTCCACCGCATCCAGGAACTTTCTTTAGAACTGTTAGCTTTAGCTGCTACCCTCTGTCTAAACTCTTCTACCATGTTCACCGGGAACTTTACCTGCACGTTTATTTCGGTCTTTGGTTTGTTTTTATATTCTCTACTAATGTTTTTATCTTGTATCTGTGTGTGTTGTGTGTGTATTTTAAACTTTACCAGTATCGTTATTCTAGCTTGATAGTGAGTACTAAAAGACATCTTATTTGTTTATATTCATAATGATAAAGTTAGATTTTTTATCACATGTGATTCTGACATGATGTCACTACATGCACTTCTTCTCCGCTCGCCTCAGGTTAATAATGCGTCAGCTGAGCTGATCGCGGTGGGCGTGTTCATGTGTTTTGGGGGCGTGGCTTTGGAAAGAGCCCAGAAGGGAGAAGGTGGAGTGAAGGGAAATAATGAGCTGTCTTTAAAACAGTCGTGAGAGGTCTACAGACACTCCATTTTCATACTTTCTTTTTCAGAGTACTTACATTTTAATTATGTATTGATATATAAAGAAAGTTTAAACAAATTTGGAAAAAAAGTTTTTTAACCAAATCCTACCTACCCTACCTTTAAGACCCTAATATGAGAATACTCAACATTCTCTGTGTTGTTGTTATTGTTTATTTTTCTCTAATGGATCAGTGTGAGATGAGCAGCACTGACAGGACGTACCTCTTGACTCCGTAAGACACGTTGAGCAGGTTGTCCAGCCTGAAACACACACACACACACACACACACACACACACACACACTCAGTGAAAGCAGCTCAGACGGAGTTCAGCTCCAGCATGAGCGGGTCAGTACCTGAATCTCTGGGCCGGATGCATTAGCGCTCCAGCGTAGCGTCTGCTAGCCGATACCAGCGGCAGGCTCTTCTGACTGGGGTTGTTGGCGAACTTCACTGTGATTGGCTCGCTGGAGCCCGGCGGCTTCTGAGCGTTCAGCGCTTTAATGGCCTCCTCAGCCTCAGCACGCCGGTCGAAGCGGATGAAGCCCACGCCTCGGGACACGCCTGAACACACACACACACACACACACACACACACACACACCGCTAGTCCAGTCAGATCAGACACCAAACACACACACACACACACTAATAATGATCAACACTAGGGCTGCACGATTAAGCAGAATCAAATCTAGGGACGCACCGAATGTTCGCAACCAAAATTAATCGGCCGAAAATAGCAAAAATGTCCCTTTCGGTGAGGAAAATCATGACATTATAATGACCTCAGTCAACATCAACACCAACCACATGACCGTTTAATGCTAACCCTATAAAGCTAAGTCATTTCTTAAGTTTGATAATGGATCTGCCATGTCATGTTTATGACAGGTTATGATGTATTGGTTTATGGCAAGTTGTCATAACTAAGACATCTCAAATGATGTCATCTTTGCATTAAAAATGATATAATGACACTTAATGAGAGTTGTCATAAACATGAGGGATGCACCGATGTATCGGATGATTCTTGATCAATGTACACCCATCAGCATATCGGCTGTATCATGAGAGAGATTTAACACAACGATGGTTTATTAATGTAATGTCTGCTGCATAACCCAAGATTATAATGTAATATTCCTGCTGCGCTGCGTCTGTTTTAATGTTTATCAAACAACAAAAGACATCGCTCACTACTCTCGACTAAAATTCCTTAAGTATTTATTTCTGTGATGCGGAAAACGCAGATAGAATACAGTCATAAAAACGGGATTTACTGCATAATGTGGAATGGCACCTAATTTGTTTTGATGAATAAATAAAACGTTGGTCAGTCACTTAAAACAAATCGCGTTATACACTAGTGTCTGTGAATATTAAGCCGCAAAAAGACGGTTTAAATATGAATCCTGCATGTTTCTGTGTGAATGAATGCACACACACACACACACACACAGTCAAAATAAAAGTTGAGTTTAACAGTAATTGTGACAGGATTAATGTTGTAAAGAAGAGCTACGTCTCAATGTAATATATGCATTTAGTTTATACGGTGAAAAATATGCAGTTTTTTAACTTAAAGGTGAACTATGTAGGATTTTTGCAGTAAAACATCCAGAAACCACTAGGCCAGTGTTATATATTTTGTTCAGTTGAGTACTTAGAATATCCCAAATGTTTCCAACTATTTGTAAATCGTGAGAAATTGCTATTTTAACCGAGGAACCGGGACGTGTGAGCTATGCGTTTGAGGGCGTCGCCTGTCGATTGCGTCATATCTGCGTCACCCTCGGTCTCCGGTTTTATTCAGTGAAACGCTTTACTCTCACTGCAGTGTGAACAAGTGTCATAGCAGCCGCCGAGCGAACGTCGTAACTTCCTTCTCAACACACTCAGATATATCTAATACGATAAACAGAGCTGCGTTACCTCACACTCAGCACTGGAGAAGAGGAAGTGCCGCCGGCAACCGTGTCATAATAAAAGTCCCGCCAGCGACTATGTCATAATAACAGTCCCGCTCTTCAATCGCTCCTGCGGCCTTGCTCAGCTCCACAACACTCGCTCCTGCTCTGCTTCACTACAGTAATGTTAATAATCACATCCATGAACATGATTTCTGCCCGAGTCCTATCCTGACTGTTTCCCACCGGCTGTGAGGTGAAGACCACATGTCCCGAGATTCTGCGCTCAAACGTGCCGTCATCAAACTACGCCTTTGTTTTGAACAGGCGACCTCTAGTGGACGGAAAAGTTACATAGTGTAGCTTTAAAAAGCACTGTTTATTTCATATTTTCTGTTGTGTGTATATATATATATATATATATATATATATATATATATATATATATATATATATATATATATATATATTTATTTTATTTTATTTTATTTATGTTGGCCTGGTGAATGATTATAATTCAAATAAGAAGGCAAGTGACGAATATCGGTATCGGCCAATAATTGTAATCGGTGCATCCCTAATAAACATGCATACACACTCCTTCATATTCATGTCTTGTCAGTCTTATGCACAACTCTTTCAAGTAAAGCGTTACCAGTCTATTATTATCACCCATAAAAATCTGATCAAAGTAATCGAGCGATTATCAGAATAATGAGCCGATGTGGCCATCAGTAACTCCGTCAGTCACATGACCGGCCTCACCTGAGATCAGTCACATGACCGGCCTCACCTGAGATCAGTCACATGACCGGCCTCACCTGTGATCAGTCACATGACCGGCCTCACCTGAGATCAGTCACATGACCGGCCTCACCTGGGATCAGTCACATGACCGGCCTCACCTGGGATCAGTCACATGACCGGCCTCACCTGAGATCAGTCACATGACCGGCCTCACCTGGGATCAGTCACATGACCGGCCTCACCTGAGATCAGTCACATGACCGGCCTCACCTGGGATCAGTCACATGACCGGCCTCACCTGTGATCAGTCACATGACCGGCCTCACCTGGGATCAGTCACATGACCGGCCTCACCTGAGATCAGTCACATGACCGGCCTCACCTGAGATCAGTCACATGACCGGCCTCACCTGGGATCAGTCACATGACCGGCCTCACCTGAGATCAGTCACATGACCGGCCTCACCTGGGATCAGTCACATGACCGGCCTCACCTGGGATCAGTCACATGACCGGCCTCACCTGGGATCAGTCACATGACCGGCCTCACCTGAGATCAGTCACATGACCGGCCTCACCTGAGATCAGTCACATGACCGGCCTCACCTGAGATCAGTCACATGACCGGCCTCACCTGGGATCAGTCACATGACCGGCCTCACCTGGGATCAGTCACATGACCGGCCTCACCTGGGATCAGTCACATGACCGGCCTCACCTGGGATCAGTCACATGACCGGCCTCACCTGGGATCAGTCACATGACCGGCCTCACCTGGGATCAGTCACATGACCGGCCTCACCTGGGATCAGTCACATGACCGGCCTCACCTGGGATCAGTCACATGACCGGCCTCACCTGGGATCAGTCACATGACCGGCCTCACCTGAGATCAGTCACATGACCGGCCTCACCTGGGATCAGTCACATGACCGGCCTCACCTGGGATCAGTCACATGACCGGCCTCACCTGAGATCAGTCACATGACCGGCCTCACCTGGGATCAGTCACATGACCGGCCTCACCTGGGATCAGTCACATGACCGGCCTCACCTGGGATCAGTCACATGACCGGCCTCACCTGAGATCAGTCACATGACCGGCCTCACCTGGGATCAGTCACATGACCGGCCTCACCTGGGATCAGTCACATGACCGGCCTCACCTGTGATCAGTCACATGACCGGCCTCACCTGAGATCAGTCACATGACCGGCCTCACCTGTGATCTGGTCCGTGAGGATCCTGGAGGTGATGATGCGTCCGTATGGAGCGAACAGCTGGTCCAGCTCCACCTGGGTCATGGTCTTCGGCAGGCCGCTCACGTACAGGTTAGCATCACGGATGGAGGCCGAGCTGGGGCGGGCTAACGACACCTGGAACACACACACACACACACACTGTGTGTGACACAGACGGAAGACGGCGTGATTGACAGGTCTTACCTTGATGGTTTTGGCCTGCAGTCGGAGTCCATTTAAAATGTTTATGGCTTTTTCTGCGTCTTTAGGATCCACATAGTTCACAAACCCGTAACCCAGACTCTGACCTACACACACACACACACACACACACACACACACACACACACACACACACAACACACACACACACACACACACACACACACACACACAGAGTTATAATCATTACACACTGAAGACAGGAATTGAATAAAGAAACACATGTAAAATAAAACATTGCGCACACTTCCCGGTATAAATGACATGTGTAGTGATTTCTTCTGGTTTGATGATGGATTATTAGGCTACTGTCACTTTAAGAGCTGCACAGATCCAGTACACTGACACACACACACACCTCAATCAGACGCTCTCCTCGCGGTCCTAAAGATGCAACTGTCTGCTTTACACAGAGACTGGCATATTGTGTGTGTTTGTCGGTTTAGACACGCACCTGAGGGTGTGTAATGCAGAGACTCTCCTCATGTGCAGTTTGAATATAAAGCTGCATTTAAAGGGTCCAAACGTATCAGTGCAGAAGCTCTCAGTGAAATATAATGTGGATAACACTCAATAAACATCTGTTCGTCAGGTTAATACTGATGATCACTCAAGCCCCTTTATCTAAACCGCTCTACTCAACCATCCGCCATGTTTGTAGTTTATCACTTTTTATCAGCGTTTGTAGTTCTAATTGAATCTTCGTCTAACTCGCATTGGGTTGTGGGTAAGATCCGCCGTTAGAGTGTCTGATTCTGAGCGGGAACAGTAGCTCATCTGGGATCTGAGGAACGCTCTTCAACACACTAGGGTTTGGGACGCACTCGTTCTCTCTTCGAGTAGTGTTAGCATGGGCGTCAGAACCACTGTATGAGGGCGGGACAAGACTAGCCCACTTTTACCATCTAGAACACTGTTCATCTACCCTCAACCAATAAACACTATTATTAAACACACGTTAGATGCTTTATTCCCACTTTTCGAATGTTTATATTGAAAATAAATGCCTGATCTGATATATGATGGGAAAAGGGAGTAGAGCGAGTTCAGCAAAAGGCAGATTCGACCTGCGTTAAACCCCCCCCCTACACTCCTGTCACTGTAAGGCCAATCCAATTTCTACCTCTTAGCCCGTCTCTTTCCTCTAGCCCTTCGTTTTGCGCGTTCACGTGAAGGGTTAGGGGTGTCTCGCTTCCCTTTTGGCTGGAGTGGTAGAGGAAGAGGATTTTTCAGGACCACACTTTGAAGGAAGGGGAGGAGTTTCCCTCCAGCGACTGCCGTGCTGCTAGAATGTGTGTGTGTTGCCACTCAGGATCGATCACTTGTGTCGCCTGGCTGCCAGTTTCTCTGTAGCTTGCTAAACACACTATTTGAGTGATGTGAACACGTTAATAATAGTAAAATTAAAAAAAACCTGGTCATCCTTCATAACGCAGTCGATATTTACATCATGTATCGTCTGTAAACTCTTGTGTTACAAAGCCAACGACTGACTTGACGTATAACATATGAACATTATCACAGCACCATAGTAGAGAATGAAATGCCGATCAGCACGGAATGGAACGTTTAATAAACAAAGATAAAAGTTTGGCACGATGGAAAAGCGGCTTCACTAGTCCGATAGCCCACCGCCAATGTACGCTCCACCAGTAAGAAATCTATGAGATACCGAACACTAAAATACATAATATACACAATATACTTTCACCAATTACGATTTATTAGTTACTCCATAACCAAATACAAGTAGACCATAAATGTTCTACAGTTACTGCTCACCCATCATTGTGTTCAGGATATTATAAACAAAAAAGGCTGATGATGGTTAAACGTCATACAAAAATAGAACCAAAGACAGATTAAACACAAATAGTAAGATTAATAACAAACTACAGTGTTCACTAGCAAAAGTGTTTGTTTTCCAGTAGATGGCAGCAATCTTCCACTAAACTATGGCACATTTCATATTTTCACTATGAATGAAACTGAGTAGTAGATATTTTATTTGAATTTGACATAAAATGTTGCTATTATATAAATAGACTATTATTACAAATTTACATGTACATTTAATTTAATATTTAATCAAATTAAATATGAATTTTAATTAATAAATAAAAATTTAACACAACTACACAAAACTACACAACTGTAGAGTAAAAACATTAATACAAAACTGATATTCCATGCGTTTAAAAAAATCTGATAAGATTAAGGTAAAGTCACACTGTCTGGACCTCTCTAGACAACCCAGCACAATTGCTAGCATAAAGTTTAAGGTAAAAATAACTGCCATTCATTTACTAGTATCTTAATACTATGCAATTTGATAAACGGTTCATTCATTACATCACTTTACCTCTGTCTTTATCCCCATTTTCCATCTTCCCTGCATCAGAGGGCTTTGGTCTTTTTGATACTGTAGGGTATAGGCTATGGCAGACCATAATGCTCATTTATAATGTGTCATGTGAATTCGACCATCTGTCACAATCAGGTAACTTTTTGTCTACACCTTGTGCGAGTTAAGCACCCTCAAACGAAAGCAATGCTTTCTACATTGAATGTGGCAAGACGCGACGCGACACAACACAACAGTTACGTTAATTCATTTTATACCAGCAGGTCAAACAAAATCATACAAGAAACTAATTATGGAGCTTTGATATTACAGAAACGCCAACTCTATTCATTCACTAAAATTAGCTGAAAGTCAACCGCACAACTGTGCAACGTGCATGTTCACATTTTAATTATCCATAACAACCCCAAAACTTGCCCGCTTGCCTTGCACATCTGCTAATAAACGATGGCCAACTTTTTTCAACTATTTTTCTTACCTTATTTATTTTTGTTGTTGCTGTGGATGTTATTGAGCTTGTAGAAGTTTAGCTCTTGCGTTCTTCTGAACATCTCGCGCTGCCATTGCCCGATGCCATTTTTATATCACTCCATAATCTGTCTATGTTTTAAATGCCTATTCCCCGAGTGGTAGACTACAATGACTGGCTGTTTTAAAATATCTACGAGAAGAAGCCTAGGCCTCCATACTGACAGCTGGGCTCATAGCTTGCAGGTTTGCTTAGTGCACTGTAACAATATTTAAGAATGTATATATTTTTTTCCATTTGATTGGTTCAACCGCCACTCACCCAAAAAAATTTTAAATATAATTTTTCGTCAAGTCACCCGCGGCTGTAACCGTATCAGCGCATCTCTGTTACGCGGTTCAGCCATGGCCTGCACGCTGCAGTTATCCGGCCTGCCCAGCTTGCTTGAGGCACTGAAATGAAACGAACGCGCGCGGCGCGGCGCGGGCTTGAAGCATTTTC
This sequence comes from Gobio gobio, assembly GCF_949357685.1. Classification (NCBI taxonomy): domain Eukaryota; kingdom Metazoa; phylum Chordata; class Actinopteri; order Cypriniformes; family Gobionidae; genus Gobio; species Gobio gobio. The sequence continues at coordinate 445,416 of NC_137098.1, forward strand.
TAGGAGGGGCGGGCATGTAAGCGGAGGGTTAAAATGAAGCGCTCTGATTGGCTGAAAGCTTTTCACTCCACTTTCACGCTGTGGCTCAGCAGCAGAATCAACGTCATAGACTGCACTGAAACCGCCGAAATGCGAGATGCAACAAAATGCGTACATAGAGAGCAGCGAATCGTACAAGCGTACCAAAGGGTCAAAATGCGTGCCGAGTACGAAAAATGCGTACATGTTGGTAGGTCTGGTCTTGTATGTTCTGTATCATCTTCGGAAACTCTGGCTCATACGTTTGTGAACTGAAAACAAGCGCCGTTTTATTAAGTCCAAATACAGTGCAAAACTCCATTCCTCAGGTCCACAACACACCCTGCTGGAGCTCAGCTCCGTCTCCTTCAGCACCAAATATTGTTATTAGACTTTAATTATTGTTCGTCTCCTGGCAAATAAAGGCTGAATGGAATTATCAGATGCCATAATGCATTAATCGCTGCATTCTCTGGTTCAGCCCCGCGGCCTCAGCCATTAGGTAAAAGAGATGTGGTTGAAAACACTGAATAGTTGTCATGAGATGTGGTTGAAAACACTGAATAGTTGTCATGAGATGTGGTTGAAAACACTGAATAGTTGTCATGAGATGTGGTTGAAAACACTGAATAGTTGTCATGAGATGTGGTTGAAAACACTGAATAGTTGTCATGAGATGTGGTTGAAAACACTGAATAGTTGTCATGAGATGTGATTGAAAACACTGAATAGTTGTCATGAGATGTGGTTGAAAACACTGAATAGTTGTCATGAGATGTGGTTGAAAACACTGAATAGTTGTCATGAGATGTGATTGAAAACACTGAATAGTTGTCATGAGATGTGGTTGAAAACACTGAATAGTTGTCATGAGATGTGGTTGAAAACACTGAATAGTTGTCATGAGATGTGGTTGAAAACACTGAATAGTTGTCATGAGATGTGGTTGAAAACATTGAATAGTTGTCATGAGATGTGGTTGAAAACACTGAATAGTTGTCATGAGATGTGATTGAAAACACTGAATAGTTGTCATGAGATGTGGTTGAAAACACTGAATAGTTGTCATGAGATGTGGTTGAAAACATTGAATAGTTGTCATGAGATGTGGTTGAAAACACTGAATAGTTGTCATGAGATGTGATTGAAAACACTGAATAGTTGTCATGAGATGTGGTTGAAAACACTGAATAGTTGTCATGAGATGTGGTTGAAAACACTGAATAGTTGTCATGAGATGTGATTGAAAACACTGAATAGTTGTCATGAGATGTGGTTGAAAACATTGAATAGTTGTCATGAGATGTGGTTGAAAACACTGAATAGTTGTCATGAGATGTGGTTGAAAACACTGAATAGTTGTCATGAGATGTGGTTGAAAACATTGAATAGTTGTCATGAGATGTGGTTGAAAACACTGAATAGTTGTCATGAGATGTGGTTGAAAACATTGAATAGTTGTCATGAGATGTGGTTGAAAACACTGAATAGTTGTCATGAGATGTAATGTGACGAGCGCTGAGCGTCTTGTCTCTGGCTCAGCCAAAGCACGTTTTAATTTTGGCACCGAAATGAGGAACCGAAATCTAGAGAATCTAGAAAACAGTGCATGTCTGCCTCATTCTGTCCAACAAAATACTATTAAACGTAGACGTATTTTGTGGGCAGGTAAGCATTTATCACATACGTGTACCAACACCAATATCCCCCAGAAAGAACTACAACACAGCGAACGAACGCTCTGAGGGCGGAGAAGCAAACACTCTAGAGCTCCGCTTTGTAGTCATGATTCGACACTTTTTTGCTATTGTGTAACGTTAATAACTTTCTGCGGCCAGCGTTTCTGGAAATTAATGAGGATAAAACCTTTTTTTTTTAGACCTAACTAAATGAAATTTAAGACCTCGGATAAAAATCTGGCCGTTTTTAAGGCCTTAAATAAAAAAAAAATGTTTTAGACATGTTAAGACCCCGCGGGAACCCTGAATAAAACAGAATTGGGATTAGGCCTAAATGATTGGGTGACTTTTGTAAATTTGTCTATCCCAACCAGACGTTTAGTAAACGATGCAGAATATTAATTGCTCCTAAAAATTGTTTTGCTTCTGACGCCCATGCTATTTAGGAAGGATAGGGTGCGGACTAAAAAAAAAACTATGACTTAAATGAAAGATAAATTGTCACAAAAGAACTTTAGAAAGGCTTGGTTCAATATTGATCAGTGTTTCCCACATAGACTAATTCGTGGCGGTTCACAGAATCAACAGCGGCCGCCACATATTGCGTGTCGTTATTCTTTTTGTTTAACGCTATTTAAAACAGGCGTATTGGTTCAGCTGCGTCTCTCTCTCACCGGTGATCTTATCTCTGACGATCTTGCAGGACTCGATGTCTCCGATGCTGCCGAACAGACTCTTCAGCTCGTCCGGGCTCATGTTCTGCGGGAGATAGTTCACGATCAGGTTAGTTCTGCTGTCGTCTACGGGCGATGTGCAGCTCGATCCATCGCACAGCTGCGTCTCCATGGCGACGGTCACCTGACACACACACACACACACACACACACACACGGTCATCACTGCGACTCCGTTACCAAACACAGAACGAGCGGCATTTGCTCTTAGTTTGTATTATGTTCGGTTTGCATCTTAAAGGCACAGTGTGTAATTACTCGACTCAGAGGCGTGTCTTGACTCGTGAGTGGGCGGAGCTTTATTTATGCTGCTTCCACTTCTTCCGCTCATGCGTGTGTGTGTGTGTGTGTGTTTGATCCTCTCACACACACGTGAGTGTGTTAAAGTGATGATGTAATGTTGTCTGGGCGCTACTATGAGACACTTGTTCACACTGCAGTGAGCGAGATCATATGAGGCGGTAAAACAAGGCATTCTGGGTAAATCAACAACAGCAGATTTACACACTCAGACTAACTGTGTTGAGCTGGAGAACAATGAGGAGTTTCTGTCCATCAATGATCCAAACAGTGGCTAATAAAACACAGCAGATATTAAAGCAGCTAGTGTTGCCATGGCTACCACACAATAACACCGGACGCGGGGATGATGTCACTGATGGGCGTGTCCTGGGGAAAATCACTGGATTTAACTTCTTAACCCGCACCGGTTCTTGGGCGTGTCTGTACTTTTATTTTATACAAAATATTCAATCAACTAATCACAAACTGTGCATCATTTGAAAGCTAAAACGCTCAAGATTCATGTTCTGAACTAAATACACCAGAGAGGAAAGGGTTAAATGAAATGCTAAAGGGCCGGCCATGTAAACATTAGCATAATATTAGCGATACTCATCTTTCATCTCCTGCCGTTCAGATCAGATCGGACGAAACCAATAAACACCCGCGTAAGAGTCCACTCTTCAAAATCCATCCCACTTTTTAATCCAAAACAACGAAAAAATAGGGAAAAAACTCCATTGTTTGCAAGAGAGTTTTGAGTTAGCGTAATCAATCATGTCCATTTTCAATGAAATATCGATTCTAATCAGTTTCTGGCAAACTCCCCCTGCTAGAATAGTGTCTTCCTCGTAATATAACCCCGCCCTCGTCTCTCTCCTCCAATCAGAGGCTCTCCTGTGACGCATCATATAACAATACTCTGTGACGGACACTTCTTATCAACTAAAGGAGTTTTTTACACTTTGTAATTTCTGTAAATAGTTGCTTTAGTTTCTCAGTAACTGTTTATCCATTATAATTAGCAGTTTATTGCAGATTTATTTGAATGAAAAACTACTCTTTACAAGTGCAGATGTCCTGAAATAAATGGCCTTTTTGAAAGGACGCCTAGACTTTTCTTGACATAAAAGCTCACAGAAGCTCCATTAAATAAGAGAATCATCCTCATATTTGAATCATGACATGATTAGACATTCAGTTTTATATTGAAGTTATTTTCGGGCTCTTAACATTAAATTATCATATTTTTTTCCCTAAGTGAAAAGTCACTTACATGTATATTACTCTGTTCTCATATTACTTTGAGTTATTATGACTCTTGGGTAGCAACATTTCAAATGTCTAGTTTAAAATAAGACGAGATTTATGAATATAGACCATAGGGTTTAAGAGCTGCAGATAGTTTCATTTTGGGTATATCGTTTTCAAAAAATCTCAAAATAGGGGAGCAGGTTAAGAGGTTAAACAATCTTGGAGTGTTTTTTTTTTTTTTTTGGACTTCATCTCAAATGCTGGAGTTTCCAAACACTGAGTTATGAATCTTCACGTGAACCCGCAAACGAAGATTTTTGTATTTAAATTCTCTAGATCATGATCTAGAGGATATTTTAATACTAAAATCTTACATATTGTGCCTTTATGTTTAGAAGAGAGAATGTGTGTGGGTTCATTGTGTTTGTGTCTGAGTGAGAAATGAATGAAAGTCATTTGAAAGATGACAAATCAATAATAACTGATCTCAGTTCAGCTCAAATGCAGAAATGACCCTTCGACAGACTCGCGCCATCTCGCGGCCAGACACCGGGACTTAAACCTTTTATGTTGACTTTGAAAGACTTTAAACTTTAATATTATTCAAAAGCACGTCTCAAAAAAACAGTATGGCGTCGCTTTCCTTCGTTTGCGGGTGCACGTGAAGATTCATAACTCAGAGTTTGGAAACTCCAGCATCAACACAACAGATATAACGCCAATAAACAAACAAACAAAACAACAGATCATAAACTAGAGGAAAACATCGGGTAAACACTAGCAAACAACGGCGAACTACGCCGGGTTACGGACATCCTCCTCTCCGGTGTGTGTGAACCGGTTCCCTCAGGAATAACACACTCAGATAAAACCGTGTACATCTACATTATAGAAGCATAAACACCGCCAGTTCTCACTAACTGATATCTGATTAAATTAAATAAACTCACGACGAGAAAACACGCTTATACATAATAAAACAGAGCAAATAAATCGCCTTTCTTACCTGATTTGGGTCTATAAATCACCTGTGTGGGCACTGATGATCTGCACGCGCGCACGTTAAGGTGGCGATGGCGGGAAACAGCGGCTCTAAGAAGACTGGCGTGTGAATGAGCCAATCATGGCGTCTCGTTACGATTCCCTCGCACGCTATTGGACGATGTGAAGCGCGAGGGCGGAACCTCCGTGAGTCAGCAGGTGCGGCGGATCCAGGTGTGATGAGCGCGCGCACTTAATTGTATTCACGTTTACAGAACAACATTAACAAATAATTTTTTTCCATCGCGTACAAGCAACAACGTTGTCAAGACGATCCGGTTCACACAGATCCGTGTCCAGGCCAGCGTTTGGCAATGGCACTTTGTTATGAAACTATACACTGTGGACTGATCGCGTAATGCGCATGCGCGTTAGTGATGGCCAAATGAAGCGTTATTGCTTTCTGATACACATAGAAAATGGTTCATTAGTCGAAGCTTCATTCAGATAGAAATTGCAGCACCATCTCCTGGTGAAGTAAATGTAATGCAACAAAGCTGAACACCATAAAATACAAGTAGGCTTATATTAAAGGATTAGTTCACTTTTAAATAAACTTTTGCTGATAGTTTCCTCACCCCCATGTCATCCAAGATGTCCATGTCTTTCTTTCTGCAGTCGAAAAGAAATGAAGGTTTTTGATGAAAACATTCCAGGATATTTCTCCATATAATGGACTTCAATGGGCTCCAAACGGTTCAGTTTCAGTGCAGCTTTAAACGACACCAGATGATGAATAAGGGTCTGATCTAGACAAACCATCAGTTTCTGAGAGAAACCCAGCAGTATTTATGCTATTATTTTACCTCTTATCAGACGAGCGTGATCATCTCTGAGCTCAGACATAACTTCTGCTGAGTGAGGTCAAAATATAGATGTATACGTAGATGTCTCATCAACGCTTGCACAGATCAGTAGAATGAGGCATCTACGATCGATATATCTATGACCACGCTCGTATTTTGACCTCACTCAGCGGAAGTTATGGCTGAGCTCAGAGATGATCACGCTCGTCTGATAAGAGGTAAAAAAAAAGTGTGTGTTCATATACCAAGTACCAATAAAGTCACCAAGTTTCAGACCATTCCGATGAAGCTACGATTTTTAACACTTAAAAAAAATAATAATTCGGGTCAGAAATGACCGAAGAGCCCCAGAGTTTAAGGCCCTTCCGTATCGGCTTCAGGAGAAACTGCGGGAGGAGCGTTAACTTCCATGAAGACGGGAACTCTGTTAAAGTTTAAAACTATTGGATCTGCCATAACAAATCGCTAACGTTTGGTCATCTCAAACTAGCGCATTACATCATCATCATCGTTCTCAGCCACTCCCTCTGTTCCCTGATTGGCCGGTTCAAATCTGACCGCAATCCAAAACAAATGTATGCATAAATATGTGCATGTACCCATATGTGTGTGTGTATAGACCTGCTATTAACTGATAAACGTATCAATCCATAATGCACCAATACTTTTGTCAAGTGATATAAAAATGAAAGCCTAAAGCTGTAGAGGTGTAGCAGGTTATGACACAGAAGGGGTGTGAGATCTCACGGGATAAAAGCTTGAGCTTCCTCATCTGCTCCTGACCACTGAACAACAGCTGACCGACACAACGGTGAGAACACACACACACATTTAATAATAATAATCATTATAAATGTAGATAATAATAATAATAAACAGTAGATTTATAGCACTATACTTGGCATTAAATGACAGGAGATCACTGCTGTAGGAGAGCCTTTCTCTCGTCTGTAATCGATCTCTGCATATTGTTTTCCTCTTTAGGACAGTCAGAGAAATAAAATGTTTTTCTTTTGCTATCGGGGCAAATGGGAACACAGAAGTGATGTGTGCTGTAGTCTCCGGTTCACCCACCTATGATTTCCAATCGTATTAATGTCAGATTTTGCCTTGAATTGTGTTTCCTAAGACTCTTATTTGACTGTTCATTGAGTTTTATATTAGTTTTGTATTTCCTGTTCCCTTGGTTACGGAGTATACACTATTGAGTTTCTTCAGTTCGCCGTCAGTCATTGTCTTAGCCGGTGTGCTAAACTGGTTTCCCTGGTTTTATTATTCCTGTTGTAAAATATATGATTTGTGCTGAAGACTGCTGGCGATTAGACCCTCACCGTTTCTCCCAATCCTGCTTGACAAATTTGTATTTATTTTTATTATTATTGATTAACTGTTGATTGATTAAATCAGGGGCGCTGCTAGCAATTTTGGGCCCTATGAAAGAATCTGATGTTGGGCCTCTACCACACCAACCTAGCTATCCAAAATCTGTCTGCAATCTAATAATACTGACCGTTTAAGCTCTGCTTGCTCAACCCAGAATGCCCCAATTGGCTGATGAAACATTGATTAAGATACAATTTCTACAAAACAAAACTTAATGAAGTGTTCACAATCATGTCTGACCCACTCCATGTCTCCTGGCATTGCGCATCTTATGTGTCCTATCTCAGGCTGTTCACTTGTCATAATCGAAACAGATTGACAACATGGACATAAAAAATAACATTATAATATTTCAACATAAATATAAAAATAAATACCTTAATGGCTGCAACAATTAAAGTACAGAGAAACTTCATGTCGGAGTGGGATTTGAGCGTGAGCAGTTCATGAGTGGAGCGTTTTGCTGGATTTTGCCGGAAATGCAGAAATAAGCTAGCCTGGATGCCAGCCGAATTTAGCCCCGCCCACAACATTTTTACTCGGGCAGTTCGGTCTGGACTTGATCGGTAGAGAAGTAATTATGCCCGAACAGAAACTGTTCGGACCAATGAAATCATCAGGACGGGCTTTAGACGATGATGGACAGATGATCAACAGTAGCGTAATCATCCACGTCATCAAATGCGCTTGGGTTGAGTTTGTTCTAATCCTTCACGGAGAACTTGTTCGCATATGCGTTCACCTTTACTATTTCTCTCAGAAATGATGATGGTGTTGGTCAGTAAACTCTGTGTATCCTTTTTTTTACAACACCGGCAGAGATCGTTTACACTCATATTTTTCTTCTAATGTTAGGCTACTTATTCCAGCGTGTGTGCAGACAGGGTTGCCAAGTTTTTACAACAAAACCCGCCCAATTGCTAACGTTCCTCAAAACTAGCCAAAAACAAGCCCAATAGCTTTCCAGGGGGGGTTCTCCGGGAAAAAGGGCATTTGGGGGGTAAAATATGTGTTATTTTGGCAGGGCTGCAGCTAAAAATCGCATTCCTGGGTCTGAATATCCCATAATTGGGGTCGCTTCAACCTGCGGACTTGGCAACACAGTGCAGTTGAGTTCTGTTGATATTTAACAACTAACGTTATGCGTCGTTCCGTTGCTCTGATTGGTTGTAGGTCTATCCAATTGAGGTCTTTCCTGGTTCGGTTGAAACACACCCCATAATCACAGCCCAACGGAGCAGATCAGACTCATATTCTGACTAGAACTGAGTATGACGACGTCAGGCTAGAAATAAGCCATCTATTTATATTTGTAACTCTTTGGTAGATTATACATTTATAATACATTACTACTAGTACTGTTACTACCAGGGCCGGTTCTAGGATTTCCATTTTAGGGGGGCTTAGCCCCCAGTGAGGGTATTTCAGGGTCCAAATTGCGCCATTAACTAGTAGCTTACTAACATGCATATCCATAGGATGGCTGTTTATTAATACTTATAAAGCAATACTTATAAAGTTCCCCCGAGAAAAGGTTTATTTCTCTGATCTACATATGTGCATTTTAAGATGTTCTGAAGGCCAAAAAATTAGAAACAATAGCTTGAAAACCATGTCACTGGGCAGTAGATTATTTGTCTTTCTTATCTCCACATCTCTCTTTTTTCTCTGTTTTTCTCTTGCCCAGTCTCTTCCCGTCCTAACGCTGAGCTTTAACTGATAGTTTTTCCATTTTCGTTAGTGAAGAAAGTAAATATGGTTTACATATTAACATACTGATATTTATATGTTTTATGAATACCTTTCTTAGACACGTTAATTTAATGTTTATTAAAGTTTTAAGTTTATTAAATAAATTCACAAAATAAATGCATTCATTACTAATCTTATGCCCAATACAGGCTGAAATAGCTGAGCTTTTTTTAATTTACTGAAGGCTACAAATGGAATAATATTAATTTACAATATGTACACATTCATTATTAATCTTATGCCTAATCTGAAGAAAACGGCTTTGTTAATATTTCTTGTTTGTTAATTACATTATGAATCACATTGGCCCATTTTCAATTCAAAATTAGACAAAAGACTCGAAATTAGACAAAAGTTTATTCATTTGCCTGAATATTTTTGTCTTTGTTTAACATTTCTGACTTAAAGAAGCAGAGTCTTATCTTACATTTCTCTCACTTGACGTCGAGTCGGGCTGCTAAAATTTGCGTTTAGCCTCAGCAGATTCTGTGTGAACATAAAGCCCGCCTACTCTGATTTGATTGGTTTTCTCGAATATTTTGACATTGACGAGCGGTGACAGATCAATGAGGCTCAGATGAACACACACACCTCTGCTTCTGACGTGCGCTCTGCACCGCTGCGGATTGAAGAACACGCAGACTAAAAGACAGGACGAAGCCGAAGCCTCCAGTTTCATATGCTTAAAGGTTAATCACACATTTTTTAGGGGGACTGGGGCAGAAGTTAAGGGGGGCTGAATCCCCCCTAAAAAGGGTCTAGAACCGCCCCTGGTTACTACTAATAAACTAATCTCTGGGGGCCCCAAAAGTGTTTGGGCCCTTAGAATCGTCCTAACTCAAACCCCCCCCCCCTTAGCGGCGCCCCAGGATTAAATATTTGCAAGGGTGTAGATCTGGTTTTAAAGTTGGTTGGAAGGCGTCAGGAAACGTCTCAGGTTACGACTCTAGCCCTGAGAAGGCGTCTCAGACTCACACTATGGGGACCGGTCCTGAAGCACGTGTCACACACTGTTTATTGTTCTGGACCGCTTCCTGTTCTCCGGAGTGATGAGATAGTTAGCAGGCTATCATCACTCAATGGCTGGTTGTCTAAGTGGTGTCCGCAGAATAACATAGGGTTCATAGACTATTGGAAAAGCTTTTGGGGCAGACCTGACCTGTTGAAAATATATTGTTGGCAATGTTTAAGAATAAGGAAGGAAGAGGAAAGGATCGGCTTGGTTGTTGTGTTTATTTCAAAACAATAAAGCAAACCGTCTGCTAGCTGTCTCACGTTACCGGAGTCAGATAAATCCCAGCACATAGAGACTCTTTCACCTAGATATTATCATATAGAGACTCTTTCACCTAGATATTATCATATAGAGACTCTTTCACCTAGCTATTATCATATAGAGACTCTTTCACCTAGCTATTATCATATAGAGACTCTTTCACCTAGCTATTATCATATAGAGACTCTTTCACCTAGATATTATCACATAGAGACTCTTTCACCTAGATATTATCACATAGAGACTCTTTCACCTAGATATTATCATATAGAGACTCTTTCACCTAGCTATTATCATATAGAGACTCTTTCACCTAGATATTATCACATAGAGACTCTTTCACCTAGATATTATCACATAGAGACTCTTTCACCTAGATATTATCACATAGAGACTCTTTCACCTAGATATTATCACATAGAGACTCTTTCACCTAGATATTATCACATAGAGACTCTTTCACCTAGATATTATCACATAGAGACTCTTTCACCTAGATATTATCATATAGAGACTCTTTCACCTAGATATTATCATATAGAGACTCTTTCACCTAGATATTATCATATAGAGACTCTTTCACCTAGATATTATCACATAGAGACTCTTTCACCTAGATATTATCACATAGAGACTCTTACACCTAGATATTATCACATAGAGACTCTTTCACCTAGATATTATCACATAGAGACTCTTTCACCTAGATATTATCATATAGAGACTCTTTCACCTAGATATTATCACATAGAGACTCTTTCACCTAGATATTATCACATAGAGACTCTTTCACCTAGATATTATCATATAGAGACTCTTTCACCTAGATATTATCATATAGAGACTCTTTCACCTAGATATTATCATATAGAGACTCTTTCACCTAGATATTATCACATAGAGACTCTTTGACCTAGATATTATCATATAGAGACTCTTTCACCTAGATATTATCATATAGAGACTCTTTCACCTAGATATTATCACATAGAGACTCTTTCACCTAGATATTATCACATAGAGACTCTTTCACCTAGATATTATCACATAGAGACTCTTTGACCTAGATATTATCATATAGAGACTCTTTCACCTAGATATTATCACATAGAGACTCTTTCACCTAGATATTATCATATAGAGACTCTTTCACCTAGATATTATCACATAGAGACTCTTTCACCTAGATATTATCATATAGAGACTCTTTCACCTAGATATTATCATATAGAGACTCTTTCACCTAGATATTATCACATGGGGACACTAAATTTTTCAACTAAACATCGAAATACATCTAAATAATAAACTAAATTAACCATTTAAACTAAATTACTGATCAAATTATTGATCTAAAGCCCACACTGTCACTGTATGATACTTGAAATTTTTCCAGAATGGCTATACAGCTGAATAAAATTATGCTGCATTATTTTCCTGTTTAACACTGTAAAGCTGCTTTGAAACAATCTACATTGTTAAAAGCGCTATATAAATAAAGTTGACTTGACTTGACTTGACATAGAGACTCTTTCACCAAGATATTATCATATAGAGACTCTTTCACCTAGATATTATCATATAGAGACTCTTTCACCTAGATATTATCATATAGAGACTCTTTCACCTAGATATTATCATATAGAGACTCTTTCACCTAGATATTATCACATAGAGACTCTTTCACCTAGATATTATCATATAGAGACTCTTTCACCTAGATATTATCATATAGAGACTCTTTCACCTAGATATTATCATATAGAGACTCTTACACCTAGATATTATCACATAGAGACTCTTTCACCTAGATATTATCATATAGAGACTCTTTCACCTAGATATTATCATATAGAGACTCTTTCACCTAGATATTATCACATAGAGACTCTTTCACCTAGATATTATCATATAGAGACTCTTTCACCTAGATATTATCATATAGAGACTCTTTCACCTAGATATTATCATATAGAGACTCTTTCACCTAGATATTATCACATAGAGACTCTTTCACCTAGATATTATCATATAGAGACTCTTTCACCTAGATATTATCACATAGAGACTCTTTCACCTAGATATTATCGCATAGAGACTCTTTCACCTAGATATTATCGCATAGACTATTTCACCTAGATATTATCATATAGAGACTCTTTCACCTAGATATTATCACATAGAGACTCTTTCACCTAGATATTATCGCATAGACTATTTCACCTAGATATTATCATATAGAGACTCTTTCACCTAGATATTATCATATAGAGACTCTTTCACCTAGATATTATCACATAGAGACTCTTTCACCTAGATATTATCACATAGAGACTCTTTCACCTAGATATTATCACATAGACTCTTTGACCTAGATATTATCACATAGAGACTCTTTCATCTAGATATTATCACATAGAAACTCTTTCACCTAGATATTATCACATAGAGACTCTTTCACCTAGATATTATCACATAGACTCTTTCACCTAGATATTATCACATAGAGACTCTTTCACCTAGATATTATCACATAGACTCTTTGACCTAGATATTATCACATAGAGACTCTTTCACCTAGATATTATCACATAGAAACTCTTTCACCTAGATATTATCACATAGAGACTCTTTCACCTAGATATTATCACATAGAGACTCTTTGACCTAGATATTATCACATAGAGACTCTTTCACCTAGATATTATCACATAGAGACTCTTTCACCTAGATATTATCATATAGAGACTCTTTCACCTAGATATTATCACATAGAGACTCTTTCACCTAGATATTATCACATAGACTCTTTCGCCTAGATATTATCATATAGAGACTCTTTCACCTAGATATTATCACATAGAGACTCTTTCACCTAGATATTATCACATAGAGACTCTTTCACCTAGATATTATCACATAGAGACTCTTTCACCTAGATATTATCATATAGAGACTCTTTCACCTAGATATTATCACATAGAGACTCTTTCACCTAGATATTATCACATAGAGACTCTTTCACCTAGATATTATCACATAGAGACTCTTTCGCCTAGATATTATCATATAGAGACTCTTTCACCTAGATATTATCACATAGAGACTCTTTCACCTAGATATTATCACATAGAGACTCTTTCACCTAGATATTATCACATAGACTCTTTCGCCTAGATATTATCACATAGAGACTCTTTCACCTAGATATTATCACATAGAGACTCTTTCACCTAGATATTATCATATAGAGACTCTTTCACCTAGATATTATCACATAGAGACTCTTTCACCTAGATATTATCACATAGAGACTCTTTCACCTAGATATTATCACATAGACTCTTTCGCCTAGATATTATCACATAGAGACTCTTTCACCTAGATATTATCACATAGAGACTCTTTCACCTAGATATTATCATATAGAGACTCTTTCACCTAGATATTATCACATAGAGACTCTTTCACCTAGATATTATCACATAGAGACTCTTTCACCTAGATATTATCACATAGACTCTTTCGCCTAGATATTATCATATAGAGACTCTTTCACCTAGATATTATCACATAGAGACTCTTTCACCTAGATATTATCACATAGAGACTCTTTCACCTAGATATTATCACATAGAGACTCTTTCACCTAGATATTATCATATAGAGACTCTTTCACCTAGATATTATCACATAGAGACTCTTTCACCTAGATATTATCACATAGAGACTCTTTGACCTAGATATTATCACATAGAGACTCTTTGACCTAGATATTATCACATAGAGACTCTTTCACCTAGATATTATCATATAGAGACTCTTTCACCTAGATATTATCATATAGAGACTCTTTCACCTAGATATTATCACATAGAGACTCTTTCACCTAGATATTATCACATAGAGACTCTTTCACCTAGATATTATCACATAGAGACTCTTTCACCTAGATATTATCATATAGAGACTCTTTCACCTAGATATTATCATATAGAGACTCTTTCACCTAGATATTATCATATAGAGACTCTTTCACCTAGATATTATCACATAGAGACTCTTACACCTAGATATTATCATATAGAGACTCTTTCACCTAGATATTATCACATAGAGACTCTTTCACCTAGATATTATCACATAGAGACTCTTTCACCTAGATATTATCATATAGAGACTCTTTCACCTAGATATTATCACATAGAGACTCTTTCACCTAGATATTATCACATAGAGACTCTTTCACCTAGATATTATCACATAGAGACTCTTTCACCTAGATATTATCATATAGAGACTCTTTCACCTAGATATTATCACATAGAGACTCTTTCACCTAGATATTATCACATAGAGACTCTTTCACCTAGATATTATCATATAGAGACTCTTTCACCTAGATATTATCACATAGAGACTCTTTCACCTAGATATTATCATATAGAGACTCTTTCACCTAGATATAATCACATAGAGACTCTTACACCTAGATATTATCACATAGAGACTCTTACACCTAGATATTATCACATAGAGACTCTTACACCTAGATATTATCACATAGAGACTCTTTCACCTAGATATTATCATATAGAGACTCTTTCACCTAGATATTATCATATAGAGACTCTTTCACCTAGATATTATCATATAGAGACTCTTTCACCTAGATATTATCACATAGAGACTCTTTCACCTAGATATTATCATATAGAGACTCTTTCACCTAGATATTATCATATAGAGACTCTTTCACCTAGATATTATCACATAGAGACTCTTTCACCTAGATATTATCACATAGAGACTCTTTCACCTAGATATTATCACATAGAGACTCTTTCACCTAGATATTATCATATAGAGACTCTTTCACCTAGATATTATCATATAGAGACTCTTTCACCTAGATATTATCATATAGAGACTCTTTCACCTAGATATTATCACATAGAGACTCTTACACCTAGATATTATCATATAGAGACTCTTTCACCTAGATATTATCACATAGAGACTCTTTCACCTAGATATTATCACATAGAGACTCTTTCACCTAGATATTATCATATAGAGACTCTTTCACCTAGATATTATCACATAGAGACTCTTTCACCTAGATATTATCACATAGAGACTCTTTCACCTAGATATTATCACATAGAGACTCTTTCACCTAGATATTATCATATAGAGACTCTTTCACCTAGATATTATCACATAGAGACTCTTTCACCTAGATATTATCACATAGAGACTCTTTCACCTAGATATTATCATATAGAGACTCTTTCACCTAGATATTATCACATAGAGACTCTTTCACCTAGATATTATCATATAGAGACTCTTTCACCTAGATATAATCACATAGAGACTCTTACACCTAGATATTATCACATAGAGACTCTTACACCTAGATATTATCACATAGAGACTCTTACACCTAGATATTATCACATAGAGACTCTTTCACCTAGATATTATCATATAGAGACTCTTTCACCTAGATATTATCATATAGAGACTCTTTCACCTAGATATTATCATATAGAGACTCTTTCACCTAGATATTATCACATAGAGACTCTTTCACCTAGATATTATCATATAGAGACTGTGTCTGTTCCCCGAATTAACAAATACAAAAAAACATCAAAACCATTCAACAGTAAAAATGTAATTGATGTCCAACAAATAAACAACAGATATAATACAGATGAACAATTGATAAAGCTTGGGTTGCTGAATATTAGATCCCTTTCCCCAAAAGCGCTTATTGTTAATGATATTATTATAGATAATAATCTAGATGTGCTGTGTTTGACAGAAACCTGACGACTACATTACCTTAAATGAGTTTCAAATATAATTCCTTCGAAGTTTTGGTGCTTTATGTAACGCTATGTAGTGTACATGATAAAACCCGTTCAACATTTGTGTTAGCTACTGTATACAGGCCACCAGGGCATAATACAGACTTTATCAAAGAATTTGCTGATTTTCTATCAGAGTTAGTACTGGCCGTAGATAAAGTACTAATTGTTGGTGATTTTAATATCCATGTAGACAATGGAAAAGACGTATTGGGATTAGCATTTAAAGACACACTAAACTCTATTGGAGTTAGGCAACACGTGTCAGGAGCCACTCATCGCCATAATCATACTTTAGACCTAATATTGTCACATTGAATGAATGTTAATGGAGTTGTTTGTTTTGTTTAAAAGCAGAGGCTCTGTTCTTTCTTTTGATATATTGCACGTTCATATTCATGCAACAAAATATTTTGGGGGCCATGAAACATTTGTGAAAATGTTAAAAAATAGTGGGGCTGGCTGGCAACTTTTTAAAGTTAGAGTTAAGACCATGTCGTGATTTTTGTCTAATGTCTGTGCCGTGTTTCTTTTGTTCTCCCTCTGCAAAGCTTCCACTAATCTTTTATCATTGTTCTTTTGTTTTTATTCAGCCATTACTTGTCCATTGTCCCGTTCTTCTTGATTCCCATCTCCACTGGAATACGCAGTGTTGAGAAACAATAATCTCTTTTCTAACTGGGGGAGAAGACAAAAGAAAACAGGATTGATGATGTACCAATTACCTTCTCGCAATCCCAGTGAAACAATCTCAATTCCAATTCATCCTAGAGGTTCACTATCAGGCCTCGACATTGAATGGTCGGATATGTTTGGGACTATAAACCCGGGCAGAGCTAGACAGCAAGAGGCCGACTTTCTCAAAGGAGCCCCACCAACATGGCTGAATTTCCACACATCGGCAAACTTACCACTGGTCGAAAGGGACGGCTTTAATGATTTAATACAGTTAATCGAGAGAAGGAAAGATAAAAACTGTCTCATCACTGATGTTTCTTTACGATACCAGCCTGGCAGTGGAGGATCAACCCTCGGCATGCAGGTGCTCTGGCACTTCCGGAAAGATCTCAGGTGTGCCAGAGTGACCGATTCTGACTTAGACACCAAAGAGCTGTCGAAACAAGTGCTGGAGCTGTTTCTGCTGTCTCATGAAGAAGATCGGAAAACTGTGCTGCTGCTGCTAGACACCAGGGAAAAGACGGACAATGATCTGCCTATCAAGAATGTTCTCTGGGAAAACCTGATTGCAGAAATACATAGTAGGGGCATCGACACTTCCACTCCAGCTGTGATCATTTTGGACGGCAGCACTGAAGACTTCAGTCTAAACGACACACTGACTCTTAACTCCAAACTCTCTGAAGAGGAAATCAAACAATTCAAGGAAAGACTTCTGCAACAGATCCGACTACAGAGAAAGAGCCACTGGAAAGTTACAACCATAAATCTGTTGTACCACAAAGACAGCAGCGGATTAACACTGGTCAGGGCGGAACTGCAGAACTTGAGGGAAGAGTTCACATGTGAAACCCTGACAAGACCAATCAAAGCAGAGTTTGCAGAAAGCAAAGATGAGTTTAAAACAGAGATTGAAAATATGGCAAACACACTGCTCTACACATATGAAACACACAGACACACTGTGCTTCTCCTGTTGGACCATGAAGATGATAAGACACTCCGCTACTTGGTAAAGAGTCTGCAGTCAAAGCTTCAGCATGATCAGACTGAGCGTCCTGCATTCATCATTATCAGCGCTGTGGAGAAGAGGGTTGTCCGATCCCCAGGCCACGTCAAGCTGAAACTGGAGCTCTTACCACATGAGAAGGAGAGGTTTGCTCAGAAAAGGCAGGAGGCTGAAAAGAAACACACAGAAATGTCAAACTTCCACGCCTTTAACATCATGCAGAGAGGTTTCCAGAAAGAGGACGCAGAGAAACTGATCTCAGAAGAAATGGTCAATCACATGGGAAAGGACAAAGAGTCCAGCAGCACAAGACTTCTCAGTTTTTTAGCTTTGATAAATTCATATGTCCCTGGGTCACACTTGTCAAAGCCTTTGTGCAGGAAATTCATTGAACAGACAGAGGTGGAAATGATAATGAAGCCTTTCATGGATCTCATAGTCATCTTCTCTGACGGAAAGCAGAAAGCCAACTGCATACGTCTGGCACATCCGATGATCGCTGATGCCTGTCTGAAAATGCTCACCGAGAACAATCTGACGAGATTTGACATCGCTCTTGACTTCTTGAACAGCATGGTAAAAGGAAATGAGAGTAATTATGGGCAAATCTGCAAGAGATTGTTAGTCACAAGACTTGAGGGTTTGATAGAAAAGGATAAGTTTTCCAGACTGATTCTTGACATCATAAGGGTAGGCGAAACTAACCAATGCATTCAGTTGTTGGAGATGGCTTCAGATTTGTTCCCCACAGATCCGTTTTATCCTCAAGCACTTGCACGTTTGTATTACATTAAGGTAACTGAGGAAAACAAATATCACAAGGCAGAAAAATGGGCAGTAGAGGCCATTAAAAGAGACCACAAAAAATCTTACATTAGGGACACACTGGGGCAAGTTCAGAAAAACCACCTGCGGAGTGAATTAAAAAAAAACCGCACAGACATAGACCAAATTGTGTGCATTGCACAGTCTGCCATTGATGCATTTAAACAGGAAGAGAAAGCAGCTGAAGAAGAGTTAGACGGTGACTCCAGATTCAATAACAGGGGACACTTTGGTTTTCTGCAGGTCTGCAAAGAGATAAAAAGTCCCACAACAACTCTTGAAACATCACAAAAAAAATACCACGATTTCATAAATGGTCTCAGAGGTGAAGTTAAGTTGAAATATGATTTCTTTGAATGGTACCTGGCATTCTCAAGCAACAACAGCGAGGAACCAGACTACTTTCGTAGAGATGTTGAAGATTGCTACAAGCGATATTTTACAGCGAGAGAGCAAACTGAAGAAATGACCCTGACTGAGAAAAAAAAGAAGTCTTTTGGAGGACTGCTTCATTTCCTAAAATCTGACATCAATGTGCTTAAACAGAATTTGAGTGCAATTGAAAAACAACAGCCCAAAAATGAAACCCAAACCGTCCTCTACATTCTTGCCAACATCATCTTGAGTCAGTCTGGTGAACCGTCGGACACAACACAAGAGCTTCAGGACATGTTACAGAAACTTTGGTCCACAGAAGTTCACGGCAGAAGCCCAGAGTTTTACCTCTTGATCCTTTTGCTCTTTTGGCCTGATAAAGCAAATCAAAGAAAGCCAAAACCTCCAAACCTTGGAAACTGTGTCCAATATATGAGTCAGTCATACGAGAGGACGTATCAGAAATACCTTTGCGGGCGCTCCCTGGTGCCTTTGTTCTTCTATGGGAAAGGGGAAGGCTTGCAGAGTCTGGTTCATGCCCTAAAACCACACCAGAATGACTTGCAGAGACCAGTTCACCCAAAGCTACACAAAACGGATCTGGAGCTCCTCACTGAAGGAGACGGAAGTGTAGAAGTCGAATGTCTTCAGCGCATCGATGGGAAGGTCGAGAATCATAAAGTGTTTGCTGTTAGAAATGTGCTTCAGATTCCAGTCACCGCTCACAATCGGGCCAGTGTGTGCGCACAAGGACCGGTGTCGTTCTACCTCAGCTTCACCATCAGAGGACCTGTTGCCTACAACATCAGATACAAGACCTGTAAGCAATGCTTTATATTTCAGACTCACAAAACACATTTCATGTTTGCCAAGTCAGTAGTGAAGTTTGATTGAGTTCAAAATGTAGATGGTGTATGTAATGTATAAATTACTCTCAGTGAAAGATTTTATTCCCCTTTCTCTGCAGAATTCATGGATGATCGAATGCTGTCATTCAGAGTATAAATGAGGGTCTACCAGAGATGGAAACTCGAGGCTGCGACTTGGACTAGAGTCACACTTAAGTTTTTACTTGCGACTTGACTCGCGAACAACTGACCTGAGACTTGACTCGAGACTTGACTTGGACTTGAAGACTGAGACTTGACTTGGACCCTAAAGACTTGAGACTTGACTTGGACCCTAAAGACTTGAGACTTGACTTGGACCCTAAAGACTTGAGACTTGACCTGACTTGGACCCTAAAGACTTGACTTGACTCGGACCCTAAAGACTTGACTTGGACCTCAGAGACTTGAAACTTGTCTTGGACCCTAAAGACTTGAGACTTGACTTGGACCCTAAAGACTTGAGACTTGAATTGACCTGGACCTCAAAGATTTGAGACTTGACTTGGACCCTAAAGACTTGAATTGACTTGGACCCTAATGACTTGACTTGGACCCTAAAGACTTGAGACTTGACTTGGACCCTAAAGACTTGAATTGACTTGGACCCTAATGACTTGACTTGGACCCTGAAGACTTGAGACTTGACTTGGACCCTAAAGACTTGAATTGACTTGGACCCTAATGACTTGACTTGGACCCTGAAGACTTGAGACTTGACTTGGACCCTAAAGACTTGAGACTTGACTTGGACCCTAAAGACTTGAGACTTGACTTGGACCCTAATGACTTGAGACTTGACTTGGACCCTAAAGACTTGAGACTTGACTTGACTTGGACCCTAAAGACTTGAATTGACTTGGACCCTAATGACTTGACTTGGACCCTAAAGACTTGAGACTTGACCTGACTTGGACCCTCAAGACTTGAGACTTGACTTGGACCCTAAAGACTTGACTTGACTCGGACCCTAAAGACTTGAGACTTGACTTGGACCTCAGAGACTTGAAACTTGTCTTGGACCCTAAAGACTTGAGACTTGACTTGGACCCTAAAGACTTGAGACTTGAATTGACCTGGACCTCAAAGATTTGAGACTTGACTTGGACCCTAAAGACTTGAATTGACTTGGACCCTAATGACTTGACTTGGACCCTAAAGACTTGAGACTTGACTTGGACCCTAAAGACTTGAATTGACTTGGACCCTAATGACTTGACTTGGACCCTGAAGACTTGAATTGACTTGGACCCTAAAGACTTGAGACTTGACTTGGACCCTAAAGACTTGAGACTTGACTTGGACCCTAATGACTTGAGACTTGACTTGGACCCTAAAGACTTGAGACTTGACTTGACTTGGACCCTAAAGACTTGAATTGACTTGGACCCTAATGACTTGACTTGGACCCTAAAGACTTGAGACTTGACTTGGACCCTAAAGACTTGAATTGACTTGGACCCTAAAGACTTGAATTGACTTGGACCCTAAAGACTTGAATTGACTTGGACCCTAAAGACTTGAATTGACTTGGACCCTAATGACTTGACTTGGACCCTGAAGACTTGAGACTTGACTTGGACCCTAAAGACTTGAGACTTGACTTGGACCCTAAAGACTTGAGACTTGACTTGGACCCTAAAGACTTGAGACTTGACTTTGAGACTTGACTTGACTTGGACCCTAAAGACTTGAGACTTGACTTGGACCGCAGGGACTTGTGAACATGTCTGGGTTCTACTGTACAAGAACAAGACAATCTTTAGCAAATCATGTTTATTTGATAATATTTAGTGTGATTATATTTTAATTGTACTGTATGATGTAACCCTTTTAATCATATTTACTCATATTGAATTTAGATGTATTTATTATCTTTTGTAGTGTAACCGCATTTATTCGTCATTTCACAATATCTTTTGCTTTATCTGAAAAGCGTTCCTGGCTACATGTCAATATCTATGGATCACAGGATTTTTGGTCATTTTTAAATAATATTAGGATAATGGATGAGTGTTGAGTTCACAGGGCAGATTTACTCAAACTTTAACAGAACAAATGCAATGATGTTCAACTCAAACATTTAGTTTTGCTGGATCTCAGTTTTGTGGAAGAACGGGGCTTTTCCTGGGTCAACATGTGTCACACTAACCCAGATGAATAAATGCTGTAGTTTTTGTTTAATTGTGTCTGTCTCATTTGCATGAACTGTTAAAGGGACGAATCAGAACCTCTGACTGTCATTGAACGGACTCAATTATTCCCTTTTGTGCCACAGAAGATGGAAAGTTAAAGAGGTTTGGACCAAGGCGAGTAAATGATGACAGAAATCCCTATAAATGACGTGACTGTGTCATATTTCATACACACATAAGCTTTTAAATGATGAAGCCTTCTGTCTGATGGTCTAGAGCAGCTCTCGATGGGACGAAACACAACTTCCCAACACTGAGAGATTGAGGACTCCAGGCATCACAAGGCAAATCTGTCAACTGATGTTATTCAAACATGTTGAAAGAGAGAAATGTGAAGAACGAGAGATGTGTATGAAAGCCTCTGATGAAACCAAGACCAAACTCACGTGTGTGTGTGATGGGCGGAGGAGAGGAATCCTGTGTGTGTGTGTGTGTGTGTGTGTGTGATGGGCGGAGGAGAGGAATCCTGTGTGTGTGTGTGTGTGTTGGGTGGAGCAGAGGAATCCTGTGTGTGTGTGTGTGTGTGTGTGTGTGATGGGCGGAGGAGAGGAATCCTGTGTGTGTGTGTGTGTGTGTGTGTGTGATGGGCGGAGCAGAGGAATCCTGTGTGTGTGTGTGTGTGTGTGTGTGTGTGTGTGATGGGCGGAGCAGAGGATCCTGTCCTCCAGAGATCGGGATATTCACGGTGTGGACACACACTTACACACACGAGCTGATCTTAACCCTCTAACATCTTTATAAACGGTTTTAATAACACGTGTTTGGCTTTTATAAACGCTGGAAGTGTTGCACAGCTGACATGTCGTATGTGTGAAAAGGAGACGATGGATCAGTGTGACAGAACATCAATAACACACACACACACACACACACACACGTAATGATGACATCAGACTTCAGCTTTAATCAGTGTCATTTCAACATATCAAACCAATACACTCTGAAAAAATATGTTTATTTAGCAAAAACATAACTGGAAATATTACTGATGTGAGCAATGCCATGTAATATGTTGCACTCTTATACACACGTGTGAGAGGTGTGTGTGTGTGTGTGTGTGTGTGTGTGTGTGTGTGTGTGTGTGTGTGTGTGTGTGTGTGTGACTCCAGCGCTCCAGGATCTCAGGTCTGTCAGCCGGTGCTGGGGTTTCCTGCAGACTGTGTGTGTGAGAAGCGTGCGTGTGTGTGTGTGTGTGTGTGTGTGTGTGTGTGTGTGTGTGTGTGTGTGTGTGTGTGTGTGTGGTGTCATTCATCACGTGATGTCCTGCGGGTGGGCGGAGTCTCCTGGAGCTGCTGGAACTAGTCACATGTCTGGCTCTGACCTCTGACCTCTCCAACTGAGGTCTGGGCAACAGGAAGTTCCTCCGCAAAGACGGCAGGGTCGCCCAGGAGCCTCATCAGCTCACACACATATCCTGACAAACACACACCATCACTGAGTTTATACAACACTTCTACTACTGTTATTTTTCAAACTACACCGATCAGGCATAACATTATGACACTGATGATCTCTGTTAGTGGGTGGGATATATTAGGCAGCAAGTGAACATTTAGTCCTCAGAGTTGATGTGTTAGAAGCAGGAGAAATGGGCAAGAGTAAGGATATGAGCGAGTTTGACAAGGGCCAGATTGTGACGGCTAGAGGACTGGGTCAGAGCATCTCCAAAACTGCAGCTCTTGTGGGTGTTCCCAGTCTACAGTGGCCAGTCTCTATCAGAAGTGGAGGACCAGTGGAGGACCAGTGGAGAACCGGTCACAGGGTCATGGAGGACCAGTGGAGAACCGGTCACAGGGTCATGAAGGACCAGTGGAGAACCGGCCACAGGGTCATGAAGGACCAGTGGAGAACCGGCCACAGGGTCATGGAGGACCAGTGGAGAACCGGTCACAGGGTCATGGAGGACCAGTGGAGAACCGGTCACAGGGTCATGAAGGACCAGTGGAGAACCGGCCACAGGGTCATGAAGGACCAGTGGAGAACCGGCCACAGGGTCATGGAGGACCAGTGGAGAACCGGTCACAGGGTCATGGAGGACCAGTGGAGAACCGGTCACAGGGTCATGAAGGACCAGTGGAGAACCGGCCACAGGGTCATGAAGGACCAGTGGAGAACCGGCCACAGGGTCATGAAGGACCAGTGGAGAACCGGCCACAGGGTCATGGAGGACCAGTGGAGAACCGGCCACAGGGTCATGAAGGACCAGTGGAGAACTGGCCACAGGGTCATGAAGGACCAGTGGAGAACCGGCCACAGGGTCATGGAGGACCAGTGGAGAACCGGCCACAGGGTCATGAAGGACCAGTGGAGAACCGGCCACAGGGTCATGGAGGACCAGTGGAGAACCGGTCACAGGGTCATGGAGGACCAGTGGAGAACCGGTCACAGGGTCATGAAGGACCAGTGGAGAACCGGCCACAGGGTCATGAAGGACCAGTGGAGAACCGGTCACAGGGTCATGAAGGACCAGTGGAGAACCGGCCACAGGGTCATGAAGGACCAGTGGAGAACCGGCCACAGGGTCATGGAGGACCAGTGGAGAACCAGCCACAGGGTCATGAAGGACCAGTGGAGAACCGGCCACAGGGTCATGAAGGACCAGTGGAGAACCGGCCACAGGGTCATGGAGGACCAGTGGAGAACCGGCCACAGGGTCATGGAGGACCAGTGGAGAACCGGTCACAGGGTCATGGAGGACCAGTGGAGAACCGGTCACAGGGTCATGAAGGACCAGTGGAGAACCGGCCACAGGGTCATGAAGGACCAGTGGAGAACCGGCCACAGGGTCATGGAGGACCAGTGGAGAACCGGTCACAGGGTCATGGAGGACCAGTGGAGAACCGGTCACAGGGTCATGAAGGACCAGTGGAGAACCGGCCACAGGGTCATGAAGGACCAGTGGAGAACCGGCCACAGGGTCATGGAGGACCAGTGGAGAACCGGTCACAGGGTCATGGAGGACCAGTGGAGAACCGGTCACAGGGTCATGGAGGACCAGTGGAGAACCGGCCACAGGGTCATGAAGGACCAGTGGAGAACCGGCCACAGGGTCATGGAGGACCAGTGGAGAACCGGCCACAGGGTCATGAAGGACCAGTGGAGAACCGGCCACAGGGTCATGAAGGACCAGTGGAGAACCGGCCACAGGGTCATGGAGGACCAGTGGAGAACCGGCCACAGGGTCATGAAGGACCAGTGGAGAACCGGCCACAGGGTCATGAAGGACCAGTGGAGAACCGGCCACAGGGTCATGAAGGACCAGTGGAGAACCGGCCACAGGGTCATGAAGGACCAGTGGAGAACCGGCCACAGGGTCATGGAGGACCAGTGGAGAACCGGCCACAGGGTCATGAAGGACCAGTGGAGAACCGGCCACAGGGTCATGAAGGACCAGTGGAGAACCGGCCACAGGGTCATGAAGGACCAGTGGAGAACCGGCCACAGGGTCATGAAGGACCAGTGGAGAACCGGCCACAGGGTCATGGAGGACCAGTGGAGAACCAGCCACAGGGTCATGAAGGACCAGTGGAGAACCGGCCACAGGGTCATGAAGGACCAGTGGAGAACCGGCCACAGGGTCATGGAGGACCAGTGGAGAACCGGCCACAGGGTCATGGAGGACCAGTGGAGAACCGGCCACAGGGTCATGAAGGACCAGTGGAGAACCGGCCACAGGGTCATGAAGGACCAGTGGAGAACCGGCCACAGGGTCATGAAGGACCAGTGGAGAACCGGCCACAGGGTCATGGAGGACCAGTGGAGAACCAGCCACAGGGTCATGAAGGACCAGTGGAGAACCGGCCACAGGGTCATGAAGGACCAGTGGAGAACCGGCCACAGGGTCATGGAGGACCAGTGGAGAACCGGCCACAGGGTCATGGAGGACCAGTGGAGAACCGGCCACAGGGTCATGAAGGACCAGTGGAGAACCGGCCACAGGGTCATGGAGGACCAGTGGAGAACCGGTCACAGGGTCATGAAGGACCAGTGGAGAACCGGCCACAGGGTCATGAAGAACCAGTGGAGAACCGGCCACAGGGTCATGAAGAACCAGTGGAGAACCGGCCACAGGGTCATGGAGGACCAGTGGAGAACCGGCCACAGGGTCATGAAGAACCAGTGGAGAACCGGCCACAGGGTCATGAAGGACCAGTGGAGAACCGGCCACAGGGTCATGAAGGACCAGTGGAGAACCGGCCACAGGGTCATGAAGGACCAGTGGAGAACCGGCCACAGGGTCATGAAGGACCAGTGGAGAACCGGCCACAGGGTCATGAAGGACCAGTGGAGAACCGGCCAAAGGGTCATGGAGGACCAGTGGAGAA
Organism: Gobio gobio; assembly: GCF_949357685.1. Lineage (NCBI taxonomy): Eukaryota > Metazoa > Chordata > Actinopteri > Cypriniformes > Gobionidae > Gobio > Gobio gobio. The sequence continues at coordinate 471,814 of NC_137098.1, forward strand.
CCGGCCACAGGGTCATGGAGGACCAGTGGAGAACCGGTCACAGGGTCATGGAGGACCAGTGGAGAACCGGCCACAGGGTCATGAAGAACCAGTGGAGAACCGGCCACAGGGTCATGAAGGACCAGTGGAGAACCGGTCACAGGGTCATGAAGGACCAGTGGAGAACCGGCCACAGGGTCATGAAGGACCAGTGGAGAACCGGCCACAGGGTCATGAAGGACCAGTGGAGAACCGGCCACAGGGTCATGGAGGACCAGTGGAGAACCAGCCACAGGGTCATGAAGGACCAGTGGAGAACCGGCCACAGGGTCATGAAGGACCAGAGGAGAACCGGCCACAGGGTCATGGAGGACCAGTGGAGAACCGGCCACAGGGTCATGGAGGACCAGTGGAGAACCGGCCACAGGGTCATGAAGGACCAGTGGAGAACCGGCCACAGGGTCATGGAGGACCAGTGGAGAACCGGCCACAGGGTCATGGAGGACCAGTGGAGAACCGGTCACAGGGTCATGAAGGACCAGTGGAGAACCGGCCACAGGGTCATGAAGAACCAGTGGAGAACCGGCCACAGGGTCATGAAGAACCAGTGGAGAACCGGCCACAGGGTCATGGAGGACCAGTGGAGAACCGGCCACAGGGTCATGAAGAACCAGTGGAGAACCGGCCACAGGGTCATGAAGGACCAGTGGAGAACCGGCCACAGGGTCATGAAGGACCAGTGGAGAACCGGCCACAGGGTCATGAAGGACCAGTGGAGAACCGGCCACATGGTCATGAAGGACCAGTGGAGAACCGGCCACAGGGTCATGAAGGACCAGTGGAGAACCGGCCACAGGGTCATGAAGGACCAGTGGAGAACCGGCCAAAGGGTCATGAAGGACCAGTGGAGAACCGGCCACAGGGTCATGGAGGACCAGTGGAGAACCGGCCACAGGGTCATGGAGGACCAGTGGAGAACCGGCCACAGGGTCATGAAGAACCAGTGGAGAACCGACCACAGGGTCATGGAGGACCAGTGGAGAACCGGCCACAGGGTCATGGAGGACCAGTGGAGAACCGGTCACAGGGTCATGGAGGACCAGTGGAGAACCGGCCACAGGGTCATGAAGAACCAGTGGAGAACCGGCCACAGGGTCATGAAGGACCAGTGGAGAACCGGCCACAGGGTCATGAAGGACCAGTGGAGAACCGGCCACAGGGTCATGGAGGACCAGTGGAGAACCGGCCACAGGGTCATGGAGGACCAGTGGAGAACCGGCCACAGGGTCATGAAGAACCAGTGGAGAACCGACCACAGGGTCATGGAGGACCAGTGGAGAACCGGCCACAGGGTCATGGAGGACCAGTGGAGAACCGGCCACAGGGTCATGAAGGACCAGTGGAGAACCGGCCACAGGGTCATGAAGGACCAGTGGAGAACCGGCCACAGGGTCATGAAGGACCAGTGGAGAACCGGCCAAAGGGTCATGAAGGACCAGTGGAGAACCGGCCACAGGGTCATGGAGGACCAGTGGAGAACCGGCCACAGGGTCATGAAGGACCAGTGGAGAACCGGCCACAGGGTCATGAAGGACCAGTGGAGAACCGGCCACAGGGTCATGAAGGACCAGTGGAGAACCGGCCACAGGGTCATGAAGGACCAGTGGAGAACCGGCCACAGGGTCATGGAGGACCAGTGGAGAACCGGCCACAGGGTCATGAAGGACCAGTGGAGAACCGGCCACAGGGTCATGAAGGACCAGTGGAGAACCGGCCACAGGGTCATGAAGGACCAGTGGAGAACCGGCCACAGGGTCATGGAGGACCAGTGGAGAACCGGCCACAGGGTCATGAAGAACCAGTGGAGAACCGACCACAGGGTCATGGAGGACCAGTGGAGAACCGGCCACAGGGTCATGGAGGACCAGTGGAGAACCGGTCACAGGGTCATGGAGGACCAGTGGAGAACCGGCCACAGGGTCATGAAGAACCAGTGGAGAACCGGCCACAGGGTCATGAAGGACCAGTGGAGAACCGGCCACAGGGTCATGAAGGACCAGTGGAGAACCGGCCACAGGGTCATGGAGGACCAGTGGAGAACCGGCCACAGGGTCATGGAGGACCAGTGGAGAACCGGCCACAGGGTCATGAAGAACCAGTGGAGAACCGACCACAGGGTCATGGAGGACCAGTGGAGAACCGGCCACAGGGTCATGGAGGACCAGTGGAGAACCGGTCACAGGGTCATGGAGGACCAGTGGAGAACCGGCCACAGGGTCATGAAGAACCAGTGGAGAACCGGCCACAGGGTCATGAAGGACCAGTGGAGAACCGGCCACAGGGTCATGAAGGACCAGTGGAGAACCGGCCACAGGGTCATGAAGGACCAGTGGAGAACCGGCCACAGGGTCATGGAGGACCAGTGGAGAACCGGCCACAGGGTCATGAAGGACCAGTGGAGAACCGGCCACAGGGTCATGAAGGACCAGTGGAGAACCGGCCACAGGGTCATGAAGGACCAGTGGAGAACCGGCCACAGGGTCATGGAGGACCAGTGGAGAACCGGCCACAGGGTCATGAAGAACCAGTGGAGAACCGACCACAGGGTCATGGAGGACCAGTGGAGAACCGGCCACAGGGTCATGGAGGACCAGTGGAGAACCGGTCACAGGGTCATGGAGGACCAGTGGAGAACCGGCCACAGGGTCATGAAGAACCAGTGGAGAACCGGCCACAGGGTCATGAAGGACCAGTGGAGAACCGGCCACAGGGTCATGAAGGACCAGTGGAGAACCGGCCACAGGGTCATGGAGGACCAGTGGAGAACCGGCCACAGGGTCATGGAGGACCAGTGGAGAACCGGCCACAGGGTCATGAAGAACCAGTGGAGAACCGACCACAGGGTCATGGAGGACCAGTGGAGAACCGGCCACAGGGTCATGGAGGACCAGTGGAGAACCGGTCACAGGGTCATGGAGGACCAGTGGAGAACCGGCCACAGGGTCATGAAGAACCAGTGGAGAACCGGCCACAGGGTCATGAAGGACCAGTGGAGAACCGGCCACAGGGTCATGAAGGACCAGTGGAGAACCGGCCACAGGGTCATGAAGGACCAGTGGAGAACCGGCCACAGGGTCATGAAGGACCAGTGGAGAACCGGCCACAGGGTCATGAAGGACCAGTGGAGAACCGGCCACAGGGTCATGAAGGACCAGTGGAGAACCGGCCACAGGGTCATGAAGGACCAGTGGAGAACCGGCCACAGGGTCATGAAGGACCAGTGGAGAACCGGCCACAGGGTCATGAAGGACCAGTGGAGAACCGGCCACAGGGTCATGAAGGACCAGTGGAGAACCGGCCACAGGGTCATGGAGGACCAGTGGAGAACCGGCCACAGGGTCATGAAGGACCAGTGGAGAACCGGCCACAGGGTCATGAAGGACCAGTGGAGAACCGGCCACAGGGTCATGAAGGACCAGTGGAGAACCGGCCACAGGGTCATGAAGGACCAGTGGAGAACCGGCCACAGGGTCATGAAGGACCAGTGGAGAACCGGCCACAGGGTCATGGAGGACCAGTGGAGAACCGGCCACAGGGTCATGAAGGACCAGTGGAGAACCGGCCACAGGGTCATGAAGGACCAGTGGAGAACCGGCCACAGGGTCATGAAGGACCAGTGGAGAACCGGCCACAGGGTCATGGAGGACCAGTGGAGAACCGGCCACAGGGTCATGAAGAACCAGTGGAGAACCGACCACAGGGTCATGGAGGACCAGTGGAGAACCGGCCACAGGGTCATGGAGGACCAGTGGAGAACCGGTCACAGGGTCATGGAGGACCAGTGGAGAACCGGCCACAGGGTCATGAAGAACCAGTGGAGAACCGGCCACAGGGTCATGAAGGACCAGTGGAGAACCGGCCACAGGGTCATGAAGGACCAGTGGAGAACCGGCCACAGGGTCATGGAGGACCAGTGGAGAACCGGCCACAGGGTCATGGAGGACCAGTGGAGAACCGGCCACAGGGTCATGAAGAACCAGTGGAGAACCGACCACAGGGTCATGGAGGACCAGTGGAGAACCGGCCACAGGGTCATGGAGGACCAGTGGAGAACCGGTCACAGGGTCATGGAGGACCAGTGGAGAACCGGCCACAGGGTCATGAAGAACCAGTGGAGAACCGGCCACAGGGTCATGAAGGACCAGTGGAGAACCGGCCACAGGGTCATGAAGGACCAGTGGAGAACCGGCCACAGGGTCATGAAGGACCAGTGGAGAACCGGCCACAGGGTCATGAAGGACCAGTGGAGAACCGGCCACAGGGTCATGAAGGACCAGTGGAGAACCGGCCACAGGGTCATGAAGGACCAGTGGAGAACCGGCCACAGGGTCATGAAGGACCAGTGGAGAACCGGCCACAGGGTCATGAAGGACCAGTGGAGAACCGGCCACAGGGTCATGAAGGACCAGTGGAGAACCGGCCACAGGGTCATGAAGGACCAGTGGAGAACCGGCCACAGGGTCATGAAGGACCAGTGGAGAACCGGCCACAGGGTCATGGAGGACCAGTGGAGAACCGGCCACAGGGTCATGGAGGACCAGTGGAGAACCGGCCACAGGGTCATGAAGGACCAGTGGAGAACCGGCCACAGGGTCATGAAGGACCAGTGGAGAACCGGCCACAGGGTCATGAAGGACCAGTGGAGAACCGGCCACAGGGTCATGAAGGACCAGTGGAGAACCGGCCACAGGGTCATGAAGGACCAGTGGAGAACCGGCCACAGGGTCATGAAGGACCAGTGGAGAACCGGCCAAAGGGTCATGAAGGACCAGTGGAGAACCGGCCACAGGGTCATGGAGGACCAGTGGAGAACCGGCCACAGGGTCATGAAGGACCAGTGGAGAACCGGCCACAGGGTCATGAAGGACCAGTGGAGAACCGGCCACAGGGTCATGGGCTAGTTTTGACAGCACTAATTTATAATGAATGTCAGATTTCTGAACATACCAAAGGTGGGCTGTGTGTTGACAGTGGGCCGCCTCCTCTCGGGGTCAGGACACATCAGGCCCTCCTCACAGGCCAGGGGCCGCTCAGCACTCTCGTTGAAATGCATTGCCGCGAGATACAGCCTAGAAAGAGAAACAGAGTGAATACTCTCATCGTGTGTGTGTGTGTGTGTGTGTGTGTGTGTAGCGAGCATCACCTGCACAGCCGGCCAGTGAACGGACACATGCGATCGTTGGGGCCGAACCGCAGAAGGAGCCTGTGGAACGCCTGGAGCGCTGGAGTCTGATGCTGGTGGCTCAGCTTACCCACATCTCGGAGAAGTCTTTGGTTCAGGAGCAGCTTCTCCAGTTTATACAGGACCCTGGAGCCTGAGCCAGCAGACGATGGGAAACGCTTGCATTAGAAAAAGCAGATCAGTCACTGGAGGACAGTCTGAACGCTCACCACAACTCTAGCCCTCTAGCGCCACCACCTGGCCAAGGTTTGATCACGGTTGTGGTAATAACTCTTGAACCGGAAGGGATAGAAACACGGCAGTGCTGACAAAAATTACTGGAATTCAAGTCGACGGGTCAAACCGTTCGCAGATAAAGCGCAAACGACAGTGTCTGCCAAAATGATTATGAGGCTTTATCTCCGCAACGCTTAAGGCCAAACCTGGAGTATGTTATGCCAACCATGACCTGAGGCGACCTGCACAGTTTCAGCGCCACCTAGTGCTCCGGAGATATGAAAGGCTCTTTCTGCTCATAACTTCTGAACTTTTCGGTCGAGTCTCTTTAGATTCGGTGCATCATCCCGAGTTATGATATTTCCACATGTCGGCCATTTTGAATGTTGTCGTAAAATTAGTGTATCGTTACGAAACTTGGTATGCGTCTTCAGCACCATGCCCTGACAGTTCTCAAAAAGTTTCGGGGCAGCGCCACCTTGTGGTCAAAAGTTAAGACATTTCTTTTTGATTAAATGAACATATGCTGCGTCCCAATTCGCCTACTTACACTACGTCCTAAAAGTATGTACTCTTTTTGTGAAGAAAAAGTACATACTTTTGAGTGTGTAGCAGAAGAGTATGCAAGCTTTGGGACACTTCGTCATCTTTAACGGACTCTGTTGCTCTGTTAAACTGCCCTGTCAATCATCGCCACAGTTCAAATCCTCCACATTCAGTTTAATTTCCTACCGTATCGGAGAGAAATGTAGTCGCTCGTTGATCTGCCTTTCGTGGGTCTTTAATGCAGAGACTCTTCTCATGTGTTTGCAAAGTTAATGGCCGAACGTATCATTACAAAAGTTCTCAATGCTGCTGAAGGAGAAATATAATGTGTCTAATATTGAATAAATATCTTTTCGTCAGGTTAAATACTGATAATTGCTCACTCAAACCCCTTTATCTAATCCTCTCTACTTAACCGTCAGACTCGCGTAACCGCCATGTTTGTAGTTTTTAACACTTTTTATCCGCGTTTGTAGTTCTAACCGAATCCTCGTCCATCTTGCAATGGGTTGTGGGTAAGATCAGCCGTTAGAGTGCGCATCGATCTGCACTTTGAATTATGACCGGAAATAGTAAACCATCCGGGAATCTTTGGAATACTCTTTTCAACACACTACGATTTGGGACATACTAATTATTTTTTCGAAGACTATTTAGTACGGATAGTATGCGAATCGGGACGCAGCGATATTGCAGTGTTTATAGACTCCCTTGCACATGCCAAGAACATAGATACCAATTTTGCCATATTTGATCGAACTTCCCATCCGCCATTTTGATTTTCTTTCAAAACCTACTTTTTCGAAACTCTCCTAAACCGTTTGTCTGACTTTCACCATCATCCTCAGACCGTGCCGACAAAAAGTTATGGATTTCATGACGATAGACGGAGCGATGAGGTTGAGACATGATACCAAAATGACAGAGGCTGTCTCTCTGCGATGCTTTGACATCAGTTCACTAAACTTTGCGTGTCGTTGTGACCTCACTCTGACCATCAGTTCGGTCACAGCGCCACCTATTGGTCGAAAGTGAACAACCATTAAATAATTTTACCAGTGACTATATTTTGGATTATTTGCCCTGATAATTGCTGCTTGCAGGTGTATTCAGCCATTGTGTTTCAACACACCTGGTTTGAACCATTTCCTGGAGTATCGGGACCCTCTGAGTGGATGAGCACACGTGGGGAACAGCGGGTCGTCATGCGTGTGCATGTTCTGCATGTGATTGACTAAACTCTTCCACTTAGCCACTGTCTCAGGCCCGTCCTGTGAGGACACGGCTGCCCAGAACATGTGGTTCTTTATACTCAGAAGCCACTTCCGGAGCCCCTGGCCGTCTCTGCTCCGGGACAGCTTCTCCAGTTTCTTCAACAGCTCTGGAAAAGTCAATAAAAGGAGAATCAGAAGAATAAAAATAATAAAGTCCAATAGAATTGTGGCTAGTGTTTACCCCTCTGGAGGTGCCAGACACTGTAGTAGTGTTTGACACGCCTCTGGCTCAGATCCTCGGTCAGGTGTGTGTGTCGATCGGTCAGCAGGTGCTCCACCTGAAGCTGGCTGGACTTCAGCAGATCCAGACCTCTCCGGAGTCCTTCCCTCTCCATGTGTGCTCGGCCTCCGCCTCCGCTGCTCTTTGACCAATCAAACTCACCTTACACATCACATGTAGACAGGAAGTGTGACCGTGTTCAGGAAGAGAGGTTTACCTGGACCAGCTGGACGTCCAGGACTCGACGGCTCTCCAGGTGCATTAAGGTGTAGCTGCTGTATTTGGCAGAGCGTCCTGAATATAGAAACCTGTGTAAGTTCATGCCCAAAGTTACACTCACATCTGTGCTAATAACTCTTCAACTGTAAGGGCTAGGAACAATCCACATCTGGCCATTTTCTCTAGTGCCAATTTTTTCCAGCCAAAAAAAAAACACTTTTTCGAGCTCCTCCTAGAAGGTTTATCTGATTGCCCCAGATCATCTTCAGACAATGCCAACAGAAAGTTATGGATTCCAAGCAGATTCATCAACGTGTTTTTGAAATAACGCGCAAACGGATTTTACGTAGCGCTTGCGAAAATAGACATGAGGCTGTATCTCCGCAACTTGGTACACATCATCACAAGCATGACCTGAGGCTACATCCTGCGTTTCAGCTCTGAGATACGAAAAATGCCTAATTCTGCTTATAACTTCTGAACGGTTTGCCCAAAAATCCTAAAAGTGGTCTCGCACGATTCTCATCATGCCGAGTCGAATGATATCAAACTCTCATGTCGGCCATTTTGAATTTTCTAGAATTGTTTTTATTTTTTATGAACACATTAGTGCATCGTTACGAAACTCATTATGGGTTGAGCCGGAGATGTTTTGGACAAAAGAAAAAGTTAATTACACGCTCCTTGCCGAGTCCAGCGATACATGCTAGGTTTCGCCTTATGGTTTGTTCAATGTTGTGATTTAGCGCTTAAACAACCTTCGCAAATATCTTCTAAACCGTGCGATCGAGACGAAGCCACCGCGGGAATCAGAATCACAGCGGGTTGGCTGATTGGAGAAGGCCAAATGTCAAAACTCGATAGTGAGTGGCAAAAAAATGCAATCGAACTCAGGTGTGGTCATTGTTTATGTGTTAGGGTCAGGGTTAGGGTCAGTCACCTGGAGAGTGAGGGTTAGGGTCAGTCACCTGGAGAGTGAGGGTTAGGGTCAGGATTAGGGTTAGGGTCAGGGGTAGGGCCAGTCACCTGGAGAGTGAGGGTTAGGGTCAGTCACCTGGAGAGTGAGGGTCAGGGTCAGTCACCTGGAGAGTGAGGGTCAGGGTCAGTCACCTGGAGAGTGAGGGTCAGGGTCAGTCACCTGGAGAGTGAGGGTCAGGGTCAGTCACCTGGAGAGTGAGGGTCAGGGTCAGTCATCTGGAGAGTGAGGGTTAGGGTCAGTCACCTGGAGAGTGAGGGTCAGGGTCAGTCACCTGGAGAGTGAGGGTCAGGGTCAGTCACCTGGAGAGTGAGGGTTAGGGTCAAAATTAGGGTTAGGGTCAGTCACCTGGAGAGTAAGGGTCAGGGTTAGTCACCTGGAGAGTGAGGGTCAGGGGTAGGGTTAGGGTCAGTCACCTGGAGAGTGAGGGCCAGGGTCAGTCACCTGGAGAGTGAGGGTTAGGGTCAGTCACCTGGAGAGTGAGGGTCAGGATTAGGGTCAGTCACTTGGAGAGTGAGGGCCAGGGTCAGTCACCTGGAGAGTGAGGGCCAGGGTCAGTCACCTGGAGAGTGAGGGCCAGGGTCAGTCACCTGGAGAGTGAGGGTTAGGGTCAGGGTTAGTCACCTGGAGAGTGAGGGTTAGGGTCAGGGTTAGTCACCTGGAGAGTGAGGGTTAGGGTCAGGGTTAGTCACCTGGAGAGTATGGGTCAGGGTTAGGGTTAGGGTCAGTCACCTGGAGAGTGAGGGTTAGGGTCAGGGTTAGTCACCTGGAGAGTGAGGGTTAGGGTCAAAATTAGGGTTAGGGTCAGGGGTAGGGTCAGTCACCTGGAGAGTGAGGGTCAGGGTTAGTCACCTGGAGATTGAGGGTCAGGGGTAGGGTTAGGGTCAGTCACCTGGAGAGTGAGGGTTAGGGTCAGTCACCTGGAGAGTGAGGGCCAGGGTCAGTCACCTGGAGAGTGAGGGTTAGGGTCAGGGTTAGTCACCTGGAGAGTATGGGTCAGGGGTAGGGTTAGGGTCAGTCACCTGGAGAGTGAGGGTTAGGGTCAAAATTAGGGTTAGGGTCAGGGGTAGGGTCAGTCACCTGGAGAGTGAGGGTCAGGGTTAGTCACCTGGAGAGTGAGGGTCAGGGGTAGGGTTAGGGTCAGGGTTAGTCACCTGGAGAGTGAGGGTTAGGGTCAAAATTAGGGTTAGGGTCAGGGGTAGGGTCAGTCACCTGGAGAGTGAGGGTCAGGGTTAGTCACCTGGAGAGTGAGGGTCAGGGGTAGGGTTAGGGTCAGTCACCTGGAGAGTGAGGGCCAGGGTCAGTCACCTGGAGAGTGAGGGCCAGGGTCAGTCACCTGGAGAGTGAGGGTTAGGGTCAGGGTTAGTCACCTGGAGAGTATGGGTCAGGGGTAGGGTTAGGGTCAGTCACCTGGAGAGTGAGGGTTAGGGTCAGGGTTAGTCACCTGGAGAGTAAGGGTCAGGGGTAGGGTCAGGGTCAGTCACCTGGAGAGTGAGGGTTAGGGTCAGGGTTAGTCACCTGGAGAGTGAGGGTTAGGGCCAGGGTCAGTCACCTGGAGAGTGAGGGTTAGGGCCAGGGTCAGTCACCTGGAGAGTAAGGGTCAGGGTTAGTCACTTGGAGAGTGAGGGTTAGGGGTAGGGTTAGGGTCAGTCACCTGGAGAGTGAGGGTCAGGGTTAGTCACTTGGAGAGTGAGGGTTAGGGGTAGGGCCAGGGTCAGTCACCAGGAGAGTAAGGGTCAGGGTTAGTCACTTGGAGAGTGAGGGTTAGGGGTAGGGTTAGGGTCAGTCACCTGGAGAGTGAGGGTTAGGGGTAGGGCCAGGGTCAGTCACCAGGAGAGTGAGGGTTAGGGCCAGGGTCAGTCACCTGGAGAGTAAGGGTCAGGGTTAGTCACTTGGAGAGTGAGGGTTAGGGGTAGGGTTAGGGTCAGTCACCTGGAGAGTGAGGGTTAGGGGTAGGGTTAGGGTCAGTCACCAGGAGAGTGAGGGTTAGGGCCAGGGTCAGTCACCTGGAGAGTGAGGGTTAGGGGTAGGGCCAGGGTCAGTCACCAGGAGAGTGAGGGTTAGGGGTAGGGTTAGGGTCAGTCACCAGGAGAGTGAGGGTTAGGGCCAGGGTCAGTCACCTGGAGAGTGAGGGTTAGGGGTAGGGCCAGGGTCAGTCACCAGGAGAGTGAGGGTTAGGGGTAGGGCCAGGGTCAGTCACCAGGAGAGTGAGGGTTAGGGGTAGGGCCAGGGTCAGTCACCAGGAGAGTGAGGGTTAGGGGTAGGGCCAGGGTCAGTCACCTGGAGAGTGAGGGTTAGGGGTAGGGCCAGGGTCAGTCACCAGGAGAGTGAGGGTTAGGGGTAGGGCCAGGGTCAGTCACCAGGAGAGTAAGGGTCAGGGTTAGTCACTTGGAGAGTGAGGGTTAGGGGTAGGGTTAGGGTCAGTCACCTGGAGAGTGAGGGTTAGGGGTAGGGCCAGGGTCAGTCACCAGGAGAGTGAGGGTTAGGGCCAGGGTCAGTCACCTGGAGAGTGAGGGTTAGGGGTAGGGCCAGGGTCAGTCACCAGGAGAGTGAGGGTTAGGGGTAGGGCCAGGGTCAGTCACCAGGAGAGTAAGGGTCAGGGTTAGTCACTTGGAGAGGGAGGGTTAGGGGTAGGGTTAGGGTCAGTCACCTGGAGAGTGAGGGTTAGGGGTAGGGCCAGGGTCAGTCACCAGGAGAGTGAGGGTTAGGGCCAGGGTCAGTCACCTGGAGAGTGAGGGTTAGGGGTAGGGCCAGGGTCAGTCACCAGGAGAGTGAGGGTTAGGGGTAGGGTTAGGGTCAGTCACCTGGAGAGTGAGGGTTAGGGGTAGGGTTAGGGTCAGTCACCTGGAGAGTGAGGGTCAGGGTTAGGGTCAGGGTCAGTCACCTGGAGAGTGAGGGTCAGGGGTAGGGTCAGGGTCAGTCACCTGGAGAGTAAGGGTCAGGGGTAGGGTCAGGGTCAGTCACCTGGAGAGTAAGGGTCAGGGGTAGGGTCAGGGTCAGTCACCTGGAGAGTAAGGGTCAGGGGTAGGGTCAGGGTCAGTCACCTGGAGAGTAAGGGTCAGGGGTAGGGTCAGGGTCAGTCACCTGCGCGTTGGGTGCGCAAGACCCCATTTCGCCTGGCGGTGTGCAGCGCATTTTTTGTAACAGCGCGCGCGACCCGCATCCGAAGATGAACGAGTTCTAGGCGAATCTAGCCGAGCATGACGTCTCATCACACCGGCACCCAGTTTGCACATACAAATGAGGTGCTTATATTTACAAAATGAGTATACAAAAGCAGAAATAAGCCCTTTTAAATAACGATCCATGTTTAATAAAAAATATTGTTAATTTAGTTGTATATGTGTGCATATATTTAGTTCTCATGTACCAAGTAATAATATCAAGGTTTACTGAGTTTTACACAATCCTTTTTTAGTGTGGTTTTTGGTGAAGCGTACTTAAATAAATATCTTCACCTGAGTACATTAGCCCACTTCTTCTCGACGCTGTTTTCCTGATGGTTTATAAAACAATTACTCCGAGTCGGCCTCTGTCGTTTCAAAGAAAAGCACAACGACGAGCGCGTCAAGTATAAACGCCTCGTCCGTTTGGGAAGGAGCACGCGCAGTCAGCAGAGGAGACAGGCCAAAGTATAAACAAGGCTTGAGGGTCAGGGGTAGGGTCAGGGTCAGTCACCTGGAGAGTGAGGGTCAGGGTCAGGGTTAGTCACCAGAAGAGTGAGGGTTAGGGTCAGGGTTAGTCACCAGAAGAGTGAGGGTTAGGGTCAGGGTTAGTCACCTGGAGAGTGAGGGTTAGGGTCAGGGTTAGTCACCTGGAGAGTGAGGGTCAGGGTCAGTCACCTGGAGAGTAAGGGTCAGGGTCAGTCACCTGGAGAGTGAGGGTCAGGGGTCGGGTCAGGGTCAGTCACCTGGAGAGTGAGGGTTAGGGTCAGTCACCTGGAGAGTGAGGGTCAGGGGTCGGGTCAGGGTCAGTCACCTGGAGAGTGAGGGTTAGGGTCAGTCACCTGGAGAGTGAGGGTCAGGGTCAGTCACCTGGAGAGTGAGGGTCAGGGGTCGGGTCAGGGTCAGTCACCTGGAGAGTGAGGGTTAGGGTCAGTCACCTGGAGAGTGAGGGTCAGGGTTAGGGTCAGGGTTAGTCACCTGGAGAGTAAGGGTCAGGGTCAGTCACCTGGAGAGTAAGGGTCAGGGTCAGTCACCTGGAGAGTGAGGGTCAGGGGTCGGGTCAGGGTCAGTCACCTGGAGAGTGAGGGTTAGGGTCAGTCACCTGGAGAGTGAGGGTCAGGGGTCGGGTCAGGGTCAGTCACCTGGAGAGTGAGGGTTAGGGTCAGTCACCTGGAGAGTGAGGGTCAGGGTCAGTCACCTGGAGAGTGAGGGTCAGGGGTCGGGTCAGGGTCAGTCACCTGGAGAGTGAGGGTTAGGGTCAGTCACCTGGAGAGTGAGGGTCAGGGTTAGGGTCAGTCACCTGGAGAGTGAGGGTCAAGGTCAGGGTCAGTCACCTGGGGAGTGAGGGTCAGGGTTAGGGTCAGTCACCTGGAGAGTGAGGGTCAGGGTTAGGGTCAGTCACCTGGAGAGTGAGGGTCAGGGTTAGGGTCAGTCACCTGGAGAGTGAGGGTTAGGGTTAGGGTCAGTCACCTGGGGAGTGAGGGTTAGAGTTAGGGTCAGTCACCTGGAGAGTGAGGGTCAGGGTTAGGGTCAGTCACCTGGAGAGTGAGGGTTAGGGTTAGGGTCAGTCACCTGGAGAGTGAGGGTTAGGGTTAGGGTCAGTCACCTGGAGAGTGAGGGTTAGGGTTAGGGTCAGTCACCTGGGGAGTGAGGGTTAGAGTTAGGGTCAGTCACCTGGAGAGTGAGGGTCAGGGTTAGGGTCAGTCACCTGGAGAGTGAGGGTCAGGGTTAGGGTCAGTCACCTGGAGAGTGAGGGTTAGGGTTAGGGTCAGTCACCTGGAGAGTGAGGGTTAGGGTTAGGGTCAGTCACCTGGAGAGTGAGGGTTAGAGTTAGGGTCAGTCACCTGGGGAGTGAGGGTCAGGGTTAGGGTCAGTCACCTGGAGAGTGAGCGCACATGTCGCCGCTCAGAGTGAGTTCGCCCTGTGCTCGTAGTGTCTGGAACATGGCCTGCTGGTCCGTCTTCCACTTGTGATGCACGGCCGGCTCCAGAAACACACGCGCGTGCCGTCTGAAGGTGTCCAACCCGTGGATCTGCAGGTTCATTGCTCTGCACATCTGGAAGCACAGCAGAGAGGAAGTGATGGAAGAACAGCAGAGAGGAAGTGATGGAAGAACAGCAGAGAGGAAGTGATGGAAGAACAGCAGAGAGGAAGTGATGGAAGAACAGCAGAGAGGAAGTGATGGAAGAACAGCAGAGAGGAAGTGATGGAAGAACAGCAGAGAGGAAGTGATGGAAGAACAGCAGAGAGGAAGTGATGGAAGAACAGCAGAGAGGAAGTGATGGAAGAACAGCAGAGAGGAAGTGATGGGGACTCTAAAAACAACGGCATACATTGATCCAAACACACCTTGTGCATCTGAGCGAAGGATCCGCCGGTGAAGTAAGCGGCCGCGGACATCTGCAGGTTCCCGATCGGCGTGCTCCCTCTGACCGGCTGGCTCTGCCATGCTTTAGTGTATCCACAGCGTCTGCAGAGCTGGAGGAAGGCCACGAACGCCCCGCGCCGGCGCCGCTGCACCACACACTCACACACACACAGCGGACAGGTCTGGAACAGCTCTCGCAGACGGCTCTCAAACACCACGTACTTCGGCTCTGTGTGATCACTGAGAGACGGAATATCACAACACACACCTGCGCGACACACACACACCTGCGCGACACACACACCTGCGCGACACACACACCTGCACGACACACACACCTGCACGACACACACACCTGCGCGACACACACACCTGCACGACACACACACCTGCGCGACACACACAACTGCGCGACACACACAACTGCGCGACACACACACAACTGCACAACACACACCTGCGCGACACACACACCTGCGCGACACACACACCTGCGCGACACACACACCTGCGCGACACACACACCTGCGCGACACACACACCTGCGCGACACACACACCTGCGTGACACACATACCTGCGTGACACACACACCTGCGCGACACACACACCTGCACACCTGCGCGACACACACACCTGCGCGACACACACACCTGCGCGACACACACAACTGCGCGACACACACACCTGCGCGACACACACAACTGCGCGACACACACAACTGCGCGACACACACACAACTGCACAACACACACCTGCGCGACACACACACCTGCGCGACACACACACCTGCGCGACACACACACCTGCGCGACACACACACCTGCGCGACACACACACCTGCGTGACACACATACCTGCGTGACACACACACCTGCGCGACACACACACCTGCACACCTGCGCGACACACACACCTGCGCGACACACACACCTGCGCGACACACACACCTGCGCGACACACACACCTGCGCGACACACACACCTGCGCGACACACACACCTGCGCGACACACACACCTGCGCGACACACACACCTGCGCGACACACACACCTGCGCGACACACACACCTGCACACACACACACCTGCACGCACACACACACCTGCACACACACACAGCATTACCTCCTCCCAGAAGGCCGGTGTGTGTGTGTGTCCTCCTCCATGCGGGGCCGTTTCGCCGCGAGCCCAGAGGTGTTCGCCACACGCCGCCACATCTCGACACATAAAGCTGTTGCCGGGGGAAAGAGATGAGCATTATTTACTGTAGATGACTGTGCTCTACACTCACCTAAAGGATTATTAGGAACACCTGTTCAATTTCTCATTAATGCAATTATCTAATCAACCAATCACATGGCAGTGTCTTCAATGCATTTAGGGGTGTGGTCCTGGTCAAGACAATCTCCTGAACTCCACACTGAATGTCGGAATGGGAAAGAAAGGAGATTTAAGCAATTTTGAGCGTGGCATGGTTGTTGGTGCCAGACGGGCCGGTCTGAGTATTTCACAATCTGCTCAGTTACTGGGATTTTCACACACAACCATTACTAGGGTTTACAAAGAATGGTGTGAAAAGGGAAAAGCATCCAGTATGCGGCAGTCCTGTGGGAGAAAATGCCTTGTTGATGCTAGAGGTCAGAGGTCATGGGCCGACTGATTCAAGCTGATAGAAGAGCAACTTTGACTGAAATAACCACTCGTTACAACCGAGGTCTGCAGCAAAGCATTTGTGAAGCCACAACACACACAACCTTGAGGCGGATGGGCTACAACAGCAGAAGACCCCACCGGGTACCACTCATCTCCACTACAAATAGGAAAAAGAGGCGACAATTTGCACCAGCTCACCAAAATTGGACAGTTGAAGACTGGAAAAATGTTGCCTGGTCTGATGAGTCTGGATTTCTGTTGAGACATTCAGATGGTAGAGTCAGAATTTGGCGTAAACAGAATGAGAACATGGATCCATCATGCCTTGTTCCCACTGTGCAGGCTGGTGGTGGTGGTGTAATGGTGTGGGGGATGTTTTCTTGGCACACTTTAGGCCCCTTAGTGCCAATTGGGCATGGTTTAAATGCCACGGCCTACCTGAGCATTGTTTCTGCCCATGTCCATCCCTTTATGAGCACCATGTCCCCATCCTCTGATGGCTACTTCCAGCAGGATAATGCACCGTCACAAAGCTCCAATCATTTCAAACTGGTTTCTTGAACATGACAATGAGTTCACTGGACTAAAATGGCCCCACAGTCTCCAGATCTCAACCCAATAGAGCATCTTTGGGATGTGGTGGAACGGGAGCTTCGTGCCCTGGATGTGCATCCCACAAATCTCCATCAACTGCAGATGCTCTCCTATCAATATGGCCAACATTTCTAAAGAATGCTTTCAGCAGCTTGTTGAATCAATGCCACGTAGAATTGAGGTAGTTCTGAAGGCGAAAGGGTCAAACACAGTATTAGCATAGAGACAGAGCGACACGCCCCTTAATCTGAAGGCCACGCCCACACCGGGGGGGAAACAATCAAACGCTCTGCACTCTGCATTGTGTGAAGCGGCTCCTTGTCCTTTCGGACTTATAACAAAAAACAGAACAATGTCTAAAAGCTGATATGTGACAAAGTGTACAGCAAACAAGCTAAACTAAACCCTCAACCAAAACCCCAGACGTTTTTATCAGCTGATGACCCAAAACACGAGCGTTTATCTGGACCATAAGAACACGTATGCACGCATGCTGTTTGTTGACTTCAGCTCAGCATTCAACACTGTCATCCCATCCAAGTTAATTGCCAAACTTGGAGACCTGGGCATCAACACTTCAATGTGTAACTGGATTTTGGACTTCCTAACTGACAGACCCCAGAATGTTCGTTCAGGATCCACCTGCTCCACATCCATCACACTCAACACTGGTGTACCACAGGGCTGTGTGCTAAGTCCGTTTCTCTACTCCCTCTTCACCTCCGACTGCAAGCCTGTGTATGGAACTAATTCCATCGTCAAGTTTGCGGACGACACTACGGTGATTGGTCTCATCAGCAACAACGATGAGACTGCCTACAGGGAAGAGATCCAGCACCTGGCCACATGGTGCGCTGATAATAACCTGCTCCTCAACACCACCAAAACGAAGGAGCTCATCGTGGACTTCAGGAAGGAGTCAAGAGGCACACACGACACCATCCACATCAATGGAATGGCTGTTGAGCGTGTCTCCAGTTTCAAGTTCCTGGGGATCCACATCTCGGCGGACATGTCGTGGACGACCAACACCTCCAGCCTGGTCAAGAAGGCTCACCAGCGCCTCTTCTTCCTGAGGACACTGAGGAAGAATCAGCTCTCCTCGGCCATCCTGGTGAACTTCTACCGCTGCGCAATAGAAAGCATCCTGACCAACTGTGTGGCAGTGTGGTATGGGAGCTGCTCTGTTGCGGAGCGCAAGGCACTGCAGCGGGTGGTGAAAACTGCCCAGCGCATCACAGGGACTCCACTGCCTGCCATCGAGCACATCCAGAGGAAACGCTGCCTGCATCGAGCTCGCAGCATCCTCAAGGACTCCTCTCACCCAGCCCACAGACTGTTTTCTCTCCTGCCCTCCGGCAGGCGTTTCAGGATCCTCCGGACCAGGACCAGCAGACTAAAGAACAGTTTTTTCCCCAGAGCTGTCTCTTTACTGAACTCAAACCCCCGCTGATCCACTTCCCTCATAAACTGATAACTCTCCTACCTCACATCTGCCTTCACTTTGTTATTTGCACTACCGACTGTTTATTACAGTAACAACTGTTTACATATGCATTCTGCACCACCATACCGTAACTGGATAATGCTCATCTGCACTGCCGACTGTATTTACAGTAACAATGTTTACATTTGCATTTTGCACCGTACTTCTAACTGGAATATGCAACCACTTTCCACTGCACTTTTACACTTTCTTTCGGATAGCTCTGTCCATAATTTATTGTACTAACTTAA
>NC_137098.1:495000-500000 GCF_949357685.1 Gobio gobio
TGACGTGTCCATGGTGTGTCCATGATGTGTCCATGATGTGTCCATGGTGTGTCCATGATGTGTCCATGATGTGTCCATGGTGTGTCCATGATGTGTCCATGACGTGTCCATGACGTTTCCATGACGTTTCCATGATGTGTCCATGATGTGTCCATGACGTGTCCATGATGTGTCCATGACGTGTCCATGGTGTGTCCATGACGTTTCCATGATGTGTCCATGACGTTTCCATGATGTGTCCATGATGTGTCCATGACGTGTCCATGATGTGTCCATGGTGTGTCCATGATGTATCCATGGTGTGTCCATGACGTGTCCATGGTGTGTCCATGATGTGTCCATGACGTGTCCATGACGTGTCCATCACGTGTCCATGATGTGTCCATGATGTGTCCATGATGTGTCCATGGTGTGTCCATGACGTGTCCATGACGTGTCCATGATGTGTCCATGGTGTGTCCATGACGTGTCCATGACGTGTCCATGGCGTGTCCATGACGTGTCCATGACGTGTCCATGACGTGTCCATGGTGTGTCCATGACGTGTCCATGACGTGTCCATGACGTGTCTATGATGTGTCCATGACGTGTCCATGACGTGTCTATGGTGTGTCCATGACGTGTCCATGGTGTGTCCATGGTGTGTCCATGGTGTGTCCATGGTGTGTCCATGACGTGTCCATGACGTGTCCATGATGTGTCCATGACGTGTCCATGACGTGTCCATGGTGTGTCCATGACGTGTCCATGACGTGTCCATGACGTGTCCATGACGTGTCCATGATGTGTCCATGACGTGTCCATGACGTGTCCATGATGTGTCCATGATGTGTCCATGACGTGTCCATGATGTGTCCATGACGTGTCCATGACGTGTCCATGACGTGTCCATGACGTGTCCATGATGTGTCCATGACGTGTCCATGATGTGTCCATGACGTGTCCATGGTGTGTCCATGATGTGTCCATGATGTGTCCATGATGTGTCCGTGACGTGTCCATGATGTGTCCATGACGTGTCCATGATGTGTCCATGACGTGTCCATGGTGTGTCCATGGTGTGTCCATGATGTGTCCATGACGTGTCCATGACGTGTCCATGACGTGTCCATGACGTGTCCATGACGTGTCCATGGTGTGTCCATGTTTTTACAAGAATAAAGTTCAACATATAAGCCTACACTATCAATGAAGTGGGGTCTATGTTTTTAATCAGTTATATTTTGATAAACATGACAATATAACATCGCGACTACATGAAAGGAGGTTTTACTGTTATAAAAAACAGATTTGTGCGCATTAGTGGAGCTGAAGGTTTTAGAATAAACACGAAAACACGTGATCGCTGTCATGCGGTGAATCTGGCCAATCGTGGAACGGCTGTGTCGTCATCAGAGCCTGTGCAGCCTCATGCAGTCGCTCTCGAGAAACTGCACCGGCTGTAATCGCCGGCTGCTCTCGAATCGCTCTCGCGGCACTTTGTTGACATACGTCACTGTCACGTGGCGTCGGCGCTGCCTCAAGTCGGACAAAATTTCTAACCGGCATGCACTGCTTCAAGTCAGCCGCCGATCGGTCTGCGCATCGCTGGGTGAAGTCGAACAAGCCTAAGTTTAGAGCAATACTGCCTGAGTGATTGGATTAGCATCTATGTGTTTGAATGGCACTGTTATGCTGACTGAATTACGGCTGATGAGACAGGAATGTTTGGGGTGTGTCTCTATTTTGAATGTCCCCTCCCCTGCTGTATAACCCCTCCCCCTGCTGTATAACCCCTCCCCTGCTGTATAATCCCTCCCCCTGCTGTATAACCCCTCCCCTGCTGTATAACCCCTCCCCCTGCTGTATAATCCCTCCCCCTGCTGTATAACCCCTCCCCTGCTGTATAACCCCTCCCCCTGCTGTATAACCCCTCCCCTGCTGTATAACCCCTCCCCCTGCTGTATAACCCCTCCCCTGCTGTATAATCCCTCCCCCTGCTGTATAATCCCTCCCCCTGCTGTATAACCCCTCCCCCTGCTGTATAACCCCTCTCCCTGCGGTATAACCCCTCCCCCTGCTGTATAACCCCTCTCCCTGCTGTATAACCCCTCCCCCTGCTGTATAACCCCTCCCCCTGCGGTATAACCCCTCCCCCTGCTGTATAACCCCTCCCCCTGCGGTATAACCCCTCCCCCTGCTGTATAACCCCTCTCCCTGCTGTATAACCCCTCCCCCTGCTGTATAACCCCTCCCCCTGCTGTATAACCCCTCTCCCTGCTGTATAACCCCTCCCCCTGCTGTATAACCCCTCCCCCTGCTGTATAACCCCTCCCCCTGCTGTATAACCCCTCCCTCTGCTGTATAACCCCTCCCCCTGCTGTATAACCCCTCCCCCTGCTGTATAACCCCTCCCCCTGCTGTATAACCCCTCCCCCTGCTGTATAACCCCTCCCTCTGCTGTATAACCCCTCCCCCTGCTGTATAACCCCTCCCCCTGCTGTATAACCCCTCCCCCTGCTGTATAACCCCTCCCTCTGCTGTATAACCCCTCCCCCTGCTGTATAACCCCTCCCCCTGCTGTATAACCCCTCCCTCTGCTGTATAACCCCTCCCCCTGCTGTATAACCCCTCCCCCTGCTGTATAATCCCTCCCCCTGCTGTATAACCCCTCCCCCTGCTGTATAACCCCTCTCCCTGCGGTATAACCCCTCCCCCTGCTGTATAACCCCTCTCCCTGCTGTATAACCCCTCCCCCTGCTGTATAACCCCTCCCCCTGCGGTATAACCCCTCCCCCTGCTGTATAACCCCTCCCCCTGCGGTATAACCCCTCCCCCTGCTGTATAACCCCTCTCCCTGCTGTATAACCCCTCCCCCTGCTGTATAACCCCTCCCCCTGCTGTATAACCCCTCTCCCTGCTGTATAACCCCTCCCCCTGCTGTATAACCCCTCCCCCTGCTGTATAACCCCTCCCCCTGCTGTATAACCCCTCCCTCTGCTGTATAACCCCTCCCCCTGCTGTATAACCCCTCCCCCTGCTGTATAACCCCTCCCTCTGCTGTATAACCCCTCCCCCTGCTGTATAACCCCTCCCCCTGCTGTATAACCCCTCCCCTGCTGTATAACCCCTCCCCCTGCTGTATAATACCCCCCCTGCTGTATAACCCCTCCCCCTGCTGTATAACCCCTCCCCCTGCTGTATAACCCCTCCCCCTGCTGCATAACCCCTCCCCCTGCTGCATAACCCCCCTCCCCCTGCTGTATAACCCCTCCCCCTGCTGTATAACCCCTCCCCCTGCTGTATAACCCCTCCCCCTGCTGTATAACCCCTCCCTCTTCAACTGGCTTTAGTCAGACTTGGAACCTCAGCGGAAAGACAGCACGTTTTTCTCAATGAAGAATCCTGCTGAAGAACCTGTCCAAGTTCTCCAGATCTCTACTTCAAGAAACAACAGAAGTTCACAACACAGTGTTGGGGAAACGCATTAAGAGTAACTTGAGTTACGTAATAATATTACTTTTTCCAAGTAACTAGTAAAGTAACGCATTACTTTTCAAAATTACAACAAAATATCTGAGTTACTTTTTCCACATTAATTTGACTGACAGCTCTCCTGTCCTCATGTTGAGTTAGTGCAGAGGTGTGTGTGTGTGTGTGTGTGTGTGTGAACATGATGGTTATTGTAGTTCTAGACTAAATGTGAGCATTTATTTATCTCACTTGCACAATAAAGATTCTGTCCTCCTCAAAATGAAGAAAATCAGTCAAATGCATAATCAGAGAACTATGCAAACGTCCAATAATTAAATGTTAAATAAAACAACTATTTTTATGCATAATCTACCTTTATCTTTAATTGACCTGCGCCCTCTAGTGTTCAGGAGGGAATCTGCATCTTTACCTCAGCCTGAGGCGCATTATTTACATTCTGGTATAAGAGGTCTTTACCGCTGCACGAAAATATAACTTTTTTGTTATAAAAAAAAACAAAAACAAGCCCAGCCCAGGAGAGAAAAAGTAACGCAAAAGGAACGTAACGCATTACTTTTCTTAAAAAGTAACTAAGTAACTCAATTAGTTACTTTTTAAGGGAGTAACGTGATATTGTAATGCATTACTTCTCAAAGTAACTTTCCCCAACACTGTGTGTGTGTGTGTGTGTACTGTGTATAATTGTTATAAATACACACTCCTTCATATATATAATTAAGAAATATATGCACGTACATACTGTATATAATTGAAAATAATTTATCTTATATATTAATATAACATATTGTTCTTAAATACATGCATGTGTGTGTAATAATTACTCAGAACACACACATATTTTATGTAAACAAACATTTATTTTTGATGTGATTAACGTTTGACAGCACTATATTATATATGTGTGTGTGTGTGTGTGTATTACAATACATTTACTTTGAGTTAATAAACATTAATAACTCGCAGAACACTTATTGTGTAGTAAACATTGGCGCTGTCACGGAATGTTCAGTAAAGCGCGCGAGCGTCTCTGAAGGTCAGGAGCCTCGGGCGCGCGCGTCGGGCGCGTGCAGGCAGCGCGCGCTGTGAGGGCGGGCGGGTGTCAGTCAGTCAGTCCGTCATGGCGGAGGGGGAGCTGGACGTGGATTCTCTGATCTCCAGGCTTCTGGAGGGTGAGTAGCGGCTCTTCCTCGCACCTCGGGGTGTCAGGGCTCGGGGACGCTCGGTGTGCTCGAGCTCCAGCGGTTACGCGCTCGTTCGCGCGGGTTCTGAGGGAAAGGCCCGTGTGTTGGTGTTCAAACATGTCTCTCGGCCTGCGACGACAATCCCCGCGAGATCTTTCCCCTCAGGGTCCGCGATGGGATGGTGTGTGTGTGTGTGTGTGTGTGTGTGTGTGTGTGTGTTGTTAAAGTGTGTGAGGCTCACTCCTGTAGTTGTGAAGCTAACGTTACACTGTAAGTTTATACCGTCAGCACTCGCCGGTTAAAGTGATAAACTCGGTGTGTGACGGTAAGTTACTTCAGGTGTGT
>NC_137098.1:510000-512500 GCF_949357685.1 Gobio gobio
TGAAAATTCTGTCATTAATGACTTCCCTTTATGTTGTTGGACACAAATTAAGATATTTTAGTTGAATTCCGATGGCTCAGAAAGGCCTCCATTGGCACAATGTACACTCTCAAGACCCATAAAAGGTAGCCTACTAAAGACGTCGTTACAAAGTCCATCTCACTACAGTGGCTCTACAATAACTTTATGAAGTGACGATAATAGTTATTGTGTGCAAAAAAAACAAAATAACGACTTATATAGTGATGACTGATTTCAAAACACAGCCTCATGATGCTATGAATCATCGAGTCGATTCATGATTCGGATCGCGTGTCAAACTGCTGAAATACGTGACTTTGGCGATCCAACCCGCTGAATCGACTCATTGATTCATAACGCTTCAAACCGCTGAATCGACTCATTGATTCATAACGCTTCAAACCGCTGAATCGACTCATTGATTCATAACGCTTCAAACCGCTGAATCGACTCATTGATTCATAACGCTTCAAACCGCTGAATCGACTCATTGATTCATAACGCTTCAAACCGCTGAATCGACTCATTGATTCATAACGCTTCAAACCGCTGAATCAACTCATTGATTCATAACGCTTCAAACCGCTGAATCGCCTCACTGATTCATAACGCTTCAAACCGCTGAATCGACTCATTGATTCATAACGCTTCAAACCGCTGAATCGACTCATTGATTCATAACGCTTCAAACCGCTGAATCGACTCATTGATTCATAACGCTTCAAACCGCTGAATCGACTCATTGATTCATAACGCTTCAAACCGCTGAATCGACTCATTGATTCATAACGCTTCAAACCGCTGAATCGACTCATTGATTCATAACGCTTCAAACCGCTGAATCGACTCATTGATTCATAACGCTTCAATCCGCTGAATCGACTCATTGATTCATAACGCTTCAAAGCTTCATGATGCTATGTGGTGAAATCAGTCAGCACACAGGGAAACTGCTTTGCTCTTTTGCTGTTATTTTTGTTGGCCAATGGGAGTTTGTGCTTCATCATGGTTTCACCGGTATCTATGGTTTCTCCACGGGGTTTGAAGCTTTTCGATGACGTTCGCGTCGGGTAATCACGTCACTTCAAAACGTTCCCATGGCAATAGGCGGAAATGGCGGCTCTTGTGTGAAGTAAACGAAACATTTTCAACTTTCTGCTAATATATATGACTTTTTTTGCAACGAAAATGCGGGGATTATGAAATCATGATAGACCCGCATATTTTGCACGCGGAAATAGGCAATTTATGCGGCGAAAGTGCGGCGTATTTGAAAAAATGCGGCCCCCGCATGAATATGCGGACTTCGGCTGATTATGCGTTAAATCACGCGATCGCATAATCGCGTTTTTCTGGAGGGACTGTTAAAAGCCGTTATAAAACGCTATATTCATTATCCCTTGATGAGACCCTTCTACGGAAGTAGATAGGGGGCGCGCGTTGCGAGTTTCGCTGTTTTGGGCGAAATAAATACGTACACACACTTGAAAATGGCGGAGTCAAGCAAGGAAAGAAGTAGTGAGAGCAAGAAGTTAAAGGACGCTCCAGCATCTCACATGGACTCACTTTGGATTTTATAGCAGTGCGGACGGGGCAAAGCTAGAAAAGGACTACGCAATATGCAAGAACTGCTTTGCAAAAGTCCGCCACACGGGAAACCCGACCGACATGCACACCTCGCGCGGCATCACCCGGAGCTCTGAGAGAAAGCCGTGGTGGTGCTGGCTCAAAGCCGACAAACTCCGGTGTAAACACCTTTCCCAGGCAAAGCTGCCCCACCTTGTTCTGCGAGGGCGAAGTCAATCACTAATGGGATCGCGGTTTACATGTGTAAAGGGCTCCGTCCGTACAGCGAGGTGGAGAATGAGGAGTTCTGCTTTTTGATGAAAGTCTTAGAGCCACGCTTTGATATTCCCTCTCGGAAATATTTTGCTGAAAAACTGATTCCTGCACTTTATGACCAGAGCAGGGCTACAGTCGAGTCGGCAGTTGCTGTCTGTGCTGCCCTCTTATCACCAGAGGTAAGAAAAGTTTGTAATGTAGAAGTTGTAATCTATATGTAATAAATGTGAATAATTTATTGTATACAATTAATAAGTTTGTAAATAAATACTAATGCATATGATATAAACTTACTTGATTCAATGAATAAATACTTTATATATACTAAAAATATATTATATATATATCTATCCAAGTAAAAACATTAGATTACATCATACAGTTTGCTATACAGTTAAAATAAAGAACAATAATTATATACATTTGATTAATAAATTGTATTTTGCCTTTTTTTTCTTGTTTTTTTATTAAGGTGAGAAAGAATGTGACTGACAGAGAATGACATCTGAAGCGCTGGTGATGGTGGAAGCACTTAGACCAATGCTTGAGGACACACACATCATGTGTGAGGAAAAGAATGCCACCATTTCAGTGGTGTCTCCTCTTCATGCCCATCTGCTGCGAGACACAACCAGCA
>NC_137098.1:525000-535000 GCF_949357685.1 Gobio gobio
AGATGCTGCCCGCAACGGCGCTCACAAACAAAACGGGCTGATCGAAAAAAAATAATGTTTTTTTGAGCCTCTAAGATGTAGCCTATTTTCAGTTTCACTTGCGGCCGTTTGCGTGTTGGCGTGCTTTACTCATTTATGGCGATGCGTTGCATAGCGCCAGCCCCGCGCCACTCTACACACTTTCGAGCGTCTTGACAGTCGCTGTGTTATGGTCTCATGTTGTTTCCACCAGCGCAGCACATCTCATCTCAGGTGCACCGAAATAAAAATCCCACATGTGGGACCGCTCAAAAGGGTAATAAAGATGGGCTCAAAAATGACATTTCCTCCCGTTTGTTGCGCCCCACCTGTCATGTCTCTATTCCCCACCAGTGGGGCACGCCCCACACTTTGAGTAACGCTGCTTTAAGGCCAGTGTGTTCACTATAGGCTGCGCCGCTGTCAATTAAAGACCTGCACACATCTAATATACGCGATTTTACTTACACTTTAGACATAACCGACTGTGTTTATGTAAACCTTGTGTGTATTTGACAGTATTAGCGCAGTCAGACTCCAGTAATCGCGTGTTTGACAGTATTAGCGCAGTAAGATGATTTAGTCCAGTAATCGCGTGTTTGACAGGCGTTTAGTGCGCGCGCTCATGTTAAACCACACACACGCCGGCTAGGCTTTAAAACACATGCAAATAATGAGCTTTGGTGATTGTGAATAACTCTAGTGTTCTGTGAGTATAACTCCACCTCTGACCTGTGATGTGAATGTGTGTGTTGTTCAGTATTGGGATGGAGGCAAATTATAGAATTTGTAGAAAAATACTTAAATGCGAAACCGAAATACGCAATTCACAAGCGCGTATTGAACCGTGAATGCTGTACCGAACGCTTCAATATTATGTTGAGAATTGTGGCAGCCCTAATGTATATGCATATGTATATATATAGGCTATATATATGCATGCGGTAATGTTATTCTAAAAATTAAAACAATGGGGAAAAATGTAATATAACTTTAGAAAGAAAAAAAACAAACATTAAGTAGCTACACAGAATAATAGGCCTATAGCCTAAGTTACTTTTGTTTCTAATTGCGATTATATTTTATTGACCGATTACATAATTGTGGCCTCCGTAATTATAATCACGATTACAAATGTGATGAATTGTGCAGCTCTGTCAGGAGAGAAGGAGCTTTCTGCAAGAGAATCTCTGCTGAACTTCAAGCTTCCGTCAATCAAACCAAGCACAATAGAATAATAGCGCAATCATTCTGACTAAAGCGGCCGATTCTAGCATCTTCATCTACGGGGCTCAGCTCCAGTGAGGGGTAACACTTTAGTTTAGGCTCCAATTCTCTATTAACTAGAGCTTATTAGTATGCATATTAGGATATCGGCTGTTTATTATTACTTATAAAGCAAATATTAATGCCTTATTCTGCATGACCATATTGAACATCCCATAATCATACAATGTGGGCAGATTTATAATCTCTGAAGTCCAGATGTGAGGCTCAGAGGCTCCGCAGAGAACATCTGATTTCTGTGATCTACATAATGTGCATTTTAAGATGTTCTGAAAATATGAGATAACAGCTTGAACACCATATCAGTGGCAGATATGACTGATAAAGTGTGTCCATTTTCATCAGTGGAGACAGTAAACACTTGTTTAACTGATATTTATATGTTTTATGAATCATTTTCATAGACATGTTTTTTTAATGAAGGCTAAAAGGAAAGCTGGGTAACTGAATGTATTAAATTAATTCACAATATGCACACATTGATTATTAATATTATGCCCAATAGCTGAAAAAAGCTGAGCTTTTTATTTACTGAGAGCTACACATGGATTTATTAATTTACAATATGCACACATTGATTAATCTTATGCCTAATCTGAAGGAAACGGCTTTGTTAATATTTATTGTTTGTTAATTAGGTTATAAATGACATCACATTGGCCTATTCAATTGAAAATGGCGAAATTAGACGAAGGTTTATTAATTTGGCTGAATATTTTTGTCATTTGTTCTCCATTTCTGACTTACAGAAGCCGCTCAGATATGAAGTGTTTAGTTTATCTTCATATCTCGCTCTTGATGTCGAGTCTCGCTCAGCCTCAGCAGCTTCTGTGAACATAAGCCCCGCCCACTCTGATCTGATTGGTTTTCTCCAATATGTTGACATTGACGAGCGGTGACTGACCAATGAGAGCTCAGAGCAACACACTGACCAATGAGAGCTCAGAGCAACACACTGACCAATGAGAGCTCAGATCAACACACTGACCAATGAGAGCTCAGAGCAACACACTGACCAATGAGAGCTCAGAGCAACACACTGACCAATGAGAGCTCAGAGCAACACACTGACCAATGAGAGCTCAGAGCAACACACTGACCAATGAGAGCTCAGAGCAACACACTGACCAATGAGAGCTCAGAGCAACACACTGACCAATGAGAGCTCCTGAAAGGGCCTAACCCATGGACTAAAGTATAGGCTAAATATTACTAAATGATTTGTCGTTGGAGAATTTTAAACCTACACGTATATTTTTATAAAAGTGACCATTATAATGGCGTCTTCAAATGCAGGCTAATATTTAGTTTGTCCTTTTGTTTTATTTAAATCTTTACTAAAGTTTAGCCTTTAGTGAATCTAAAAACAAAAGCATTAACCACCTTTTTGCACATAATATATATCATAGCCTACATTCACTATATCTGTTTCCATATCCTTCAATATCAACATTGTTTAGGATATCATGCATATTTTTTTTTACAAATAAATAGGCTACAGATTTTATTTTAAAAATATTTTATTTTATTTTTAATTATTTTGTTAAATCAAGTTAAACTAAATGGAAATGACGGTTTTCTCTGATGCTGTATATGATGAACTAAAGCTCGTGTGTTTGTCGTTCTCAGATTCTGAAGCCGTCGGAGAAGAAGGCGAAGTATCAGTACGGCGGGATGAACTCCGGCCGACCCATGACCCCGCCCCGGACGGCCACGCCCCCTAAGAAGCGGTGAAGGGGCGGAGCCTCAACACGTGTGCACCGGCATGAAGACTGTCTTGAAGAACACAGATGATGTAGTTAAAAACACGCTTCTCTCTTTCTGTTGAAGACTTGTTTTATTAGGTTTGGTTAGCCGCTCTGAGCTCACTGTGTGCTGCTTCCCTGTCTGACGTCACGCTCTTCAGTGTTCTCTCACACACACACACACACACGCTCTGCGTCTGATCACAGGAGGATCTCCTCTGGGGGATTGTGTC
Organism: Gobio gobio; assembly: GCF_949357685.1. Lineage (NCBI taxonomy): Eukaryota > Metazoa > Chordata > Actinopteri > Cypriniformes > Gobionidae > Gobio > Gobio gobio. The sequence continues at coordinate 528,284 of NC_137098.1, forward strand.
ACTCTTACAGGATCATAACATCTGGACTTTCAGTAAATAAAGTTGAACAAACCTCAGTGTCAGTGCTCAAGCCTCTTCAGTGTGTGTTTGTGTGTGTGTGTGTGTGTGTGTGTGTGTGGTGTGTGTGGGTGTGTGTGGTGTGTGTGTGTGGTGTGTGTGGGTGTGTGTGGTGTGTGTGTTCTTCACTGGTGTGTGTGTGTGTGTGTTGTGTGTTCTTCACTGGTGTGTGTGTGTGTGTTGTGTGTTCTTCACTGGTGTGTGTGTGTGTGTGTGTGTGTTGTGTGTTCTTCACTGGTGTGTGTGTGTGTGTGTGTGTGTTCTTCACTGGTGTGTGTGTGTGTGTGTGTTGTGTGTTCTTCACTGGTGTGTGTGTGTGTGTGTGTGTGTGTTCTTCACTGGTGTGTGTGTGAGTTTGGCATAAATGTTGTGTATTTGTCCATTAAAACTGATTTCGTGAACATCTGGAATGATCTTTGACCCCTGAAGGCTCCCAGGGTCTTGAAGAAGAAGCTTCATTGGGAAACACAATCACAAACGTTCCAGTAACGTTCACTCAACGTTATCAGTTCTTTAATAATGTTCTCAGGTTAGCACAAACATGTTTACATCGATCATGGAACGGTTTTTCTGAAATGTTTAGTCGTTTATAACGTTTAGGGAACAGTCAAAACGTTCCCATAATGCCTGAAGAATGACGTTCGCATAACCATAACATTCATAAATAACGTTTTCATAACTTGATGGGAACTGCAACACGTTCTTATAACACTTGTGTTATCTGTGTTGATCGTAACACACATTAGTTCAGGAAATTATAAGTGACTAAAAACTTATTAAAAGTGTTTCAGCTGATATTAAGCATGCTAACTTAGCTAAGCTAGCAAACCCGACGCTAATCGCATCTGAAGTAACGGCTCTTCCCGATATATTTCACTTTATTACACGTTTATCAGATTAACCCTGAACTATCCCGATCAATCATTTCTTTATTGACACACGACACGGCAAACCAAACGCCTCAGCGTTACGCGCATGCGCACATGCATACCTCCAAAATAACGAACTAAAGTGCGCTTTCCGCGCGAGTTTAACGAGTTAATGACGAGCTTACACACACAGAGACTGTGTGTGTGTGTGTGTGAGTGATTATGAGCAGATTGTGCAGTGATGAGAGGTGGCGGCAGGTGGCGCTGTAAGCCTGTTTATCTTTCTCACACACACACACACACACACACACACACACACACACACACACACACACACACACACACACACACACACACACACACACACACACACACACACACACACACACACACACACACACACACACACACACACACACACACACACACACACACACACACACACACTGAGTGTTTGTGTGATCCACAGGGTTGCCAACTTTTGAGATCAGGTTGGAGTGAGATTTTCTTTTCTTTTGGGGGGGATTATATCGATTTCAGTATCAATTCATAGCCTGCTGTACATATAAGGAAATAAGGATATGTACGTTATTTACATTTTAAAATTTCCCATTTAAAGAAATCTAGTGTTTGATCATATCAAAATATTTATTAAAATGCAAAACTGCAATACTTTTTTGAGCAACTAGACTAGATACATGTATATTGATTAAAGAGCCATAAAGGCACCAGTGGGTAATGGCATTACAAATGGAAATTATTATTTTTCAAGCCACAAAATGACTCTAAAGCCGCGTTTCCACCGCAGGAACTTTACCCCGGAACCAGGAACTTTGGGGGGGAACTCGGTGTGTTTCGACCGCAGGAACCAGGGTCTAAATGAAGTTCCGGGTAAATATTTCCCCCTCCAAACGGCCCTGCTTGCGAGGTGGGACTTTTCAAAAGTTCCCGAACTTTCGGGGGTGGGACTTGGGCGCTGAACATGCTGATTGGTTGAGCTCTCGCAGCTATTTTTTTTTCCACCGCCATATTTACAAGTCTTTTGCGAGGTGAGTTCTGTGGGTTTTGCGTTCAGTAAATATTTTTTTTTTGCAACAATGGAGTTCAACAATAAATTCGACCGATGGACCGACGACGAGGTTCAGGCTTTATTGAGCATATATGCGGAGGAGGACATCCAGCGGGAACTGGAAACGGCGACCCGCAATGGAAAGGTATACCTGAAGATATCGACTCGGTTCCAGTCACACTGGAAAACAGTGCAGAGAGAAGTTGAAGAAATTAAGACAAGATTACAAGAAATTAAAGGATCATAACAACCGGAGCGGTTCCGACCGGCGTATCAACAAGTGGCATGACCGCCTGGGCGCGTTGTTTTCTGGTGCAGCGGTAACGAAAGACTCGGCTAGTGCGTTGTTGGAAACCATCCAGGAATCCGAGTGGGTTGAAGGTAAGTTAAATATATCATCTTGGTATCATCTATTAAACTCGTTGCAGTAACTTTTTTCAACGTGCTTTTCCAGACGTAACGAGTGGCCCTGATGAATCGCAGGCAACGGAGACCAGCCTGTTTCCCCCCGCGGTCACCAGTACGTTATAAAGCTGACAAAAATGTGTATATATTTAAAAACTGATGTGTAATCCTTAATGGTTTTGTTGTTTTTAATTGTAAACTTAAATTGCCCATGATAAAAATTGCACACTGGGCATTGTTCAAGCTGGGCAAACAATTGTTCATTATTTGTAGTGAAAACACTTTAAATAATTAATTGATGGTTTCTATTGTTTCATGGTTGCCTTGTGTATTAATTTCCACGTGTTTGTGCAATTTTGAGAAAAGGAAAAAAGGGACTGTGACTTTTCTTGATGCACTGAGGGACATGGAGGATGCTAACCGGACCGTCCTGCAGCATGGACAAGAACAGCGAGACCAATATATTCAGCTGTTACTTGAGAGCCAGGCCGAGGAGAGATGAGGAGGCAAGAGTTGGCATACCACCAGTCAGAAGCGGAAGAAAGCAGACGGCAGCAGAGGGACTTTTTCAGACTGGGTTTCTGTCTGTTCTTGGACAGTTTGTCCAGTCGTTCAAGAAGTAGCCACAATGACCAGTCGCTTGAATGAAGCATTTGCACTACCACACTTGTACTTTATATATTGTACGTGTTGGCACAGCTCTTGGACAGGTTACTGAAAAATACACTTTTTTTTATATTGTTGTTTTCACATTTTATATTTTCATTTTATTGTTCTAGTAATTTATTTGTCTTTGCACACTTTTATTTTAATTTTGTAAGAACTAATCTGTCTAAAATGTGTAAAATGTCACTGTGTCTTTAATTTCCACATTCTAACTATAGAACCACATTCTAATTGTATTCATATAGTGTAGGAAGCAAATAAAAGGGCTGCTGCTCGCAAGTCTTTCTGAATATGCACATAAACATATCTAGAAAACCCAAATATTATATTTTTAAATGTATAACTATGTGAATGTAGTATAATAACTTATAACCACAACTTAAGTGAAGCCATAAGTGTGGTCCTGCTTCATTTCAAATTTGAGGAAGAAGTCTCTAAAATTATGCATTTAATGAAGCATATTGTAATACTAGTCATGTGATTTTTTTTTGTTTTTGTGAATGTTAAGAGATGTTATTGTGATAAAAAATAAAATACTTGCAGTCTAGTACCTAATCTTTCAACCACTTAATTCAGTCTATTGTTTTCATTCAATTAACTTTTCACACATCTGTCATGAATGACTAAAACCTCATTATCCTTTTATAGAAAATATTTTGTTTTGGAATTGAGCTATTACAACACATTCAGATTTTGGATTGCCCATCATCCCATTTTGCATTAAAATGGTCAAACCAGGTGAAAGTGCACGTTTAAATAAACAGTGTTGGTAATGTGTATACCAGCAAAAGCAGCGCTGCTTGCATCTCCTCCACTTGTTATTGTTGCAGACAGTATCGCGCAAAAGTGATTCATGTCCGTCGGTGACTGGGAGGAGCAGTCGTGCGCATTCCCACGTCACCGGACTAATTTGCCTAATCTCCCCGGTACTTTAGACCGCGGTGGAAACGCAGATTGTAGCAGGTCTGGGGGAGAAAAAGTTCCTGGGAAAAAAGTTCCTGGTACAAATAGTTCCGGGTAATTTCGGTGGAAACGCGGCTTAATTTGCCTCTTTGAATAAGAATTCTCTAATTCAACCTTAATACTAATTGTAATATAAATAAGAAAAATATTAGAAGAAAAATATTTTAAGTGGTCAGGACCATAATTATTGCACAGATAGTATTTAGTACCAAAATATCTCAAAATATTCAATTAATATTTTTGAACTAAAATATAGAACATTTATTCAATTGAAAAATAGTTAAGGTGTATGGTCACATTTGACCATCAATGTGTATGAGTGTATGAGGGCTAAATACAGGAAAAACATTAATGTTAACAATGTTGCATCTCCATCACTCTCTATAATAAAACGATCCTGTATGGCTGACGTAATAATCAATGCACACTGTGCTGTACTGTTTACCAAAACTTGCTGCAAACACCTGAAGTGGAGATGTTGTGCTGAAACTGAAAAACCCCAAGGGCAACTGCATGTCTGTTCACCTTCCCCTAACACTTTATCATTCAACACAGGCGTTTTAGTTCCACTTTTTGAATATTTTCTTAATTTTTATTGAAAAGAAATGCCTTTCCGATCTTCTGTGATGGGAAAAGGGAGTAGAGCGAGTTCGGCAAAAGGCGGATTCAAACCTCTGGTTGATTTGCGTCAAAACTTTGAACCATGTACTTTACCCCTATGCTATTACTGCTGTAAATAATCTGGTGTCTTCCATAAATTTGGCTGGCCCAACCTGACCTTCAGTGGAAAAAAAGCAGCCTATTTGCACTTTATGTTAATGTCTTAACAACAACATTACTATGTGAAGACGAGAGGAGAGTATAGAATACAAGATTCAAAAATGAGCTAGCTAGCGAATACGTGAATATTAACAGCGTAAACATGAATTAAACATGAGACCATAATATCATTAAATGTTAATAAAGTAAGTGTATCGGCAATTATAAATCCCAAAAAAAAGCCTACCTAAGTCAGTCATTAAACGGTATCACATTAACGTTACATTTTCATCAACAGTTACAAAGTTTGTTGTAGCTATATGGGCGCTCAGTTTTTCCTATTGTAAAATACATTTGGCCAAAATATAAATTATAAAAGATTAAATGCTACTGTATAGGCTATTTAAAGGCCCACGGAAGTGCCTTGAAACGCACAGCATTATTCAATGTGTTGACGTAATTTCCCCTGAAACGGCTCCAGCTGTTAGCAGCTCCTCCCCTTTTTTGAAACAACCAATAGCGTTTCGTCAATACCACAGCTTGACTAGAGCCTTTCTGTTTGGTTCCGTTGGTGTGTGTGCGCTGCTGCAGTGCGCGTTGAACTAATGTGAAACCATACTTCATTCGCCTCAACTGAAAGCATATGTACACTGTCTGAATCGTTTCCTATCATATATAGTGCACTATGTGCCTTGCACCATGTAAAAGTTGGTAAATGTGTGAACAACCGACCGCTTCAGATTCTAGAGAGCATTTGATTGGACAGATTTGATGAGAAGGTGAAGTCTGCGATGATGTCATCAAAATCTGTGATTCATTTTAACGGAAGTTAGTGACTGTAAGTTTTGAATGCTTATATCTCCTAAATGCAAATTTTGTCATTGTTTTGGAACACACCAGCTTATTCCTAACCTTAAGGCTAACATAATCATACTAAAAGCTAAAAAACTTCAATTCTGATTTCAGTAGGCCTTTAAGTTAGGCTATTGGCTTTGACTAGATGGCAAATGCTAGCCCTCTCTCTCTCCAGTCCCACGTGTCTCAGACCTCAAATACATAAAATATGAGCCTTTATAGACAGTATTCCTTGCGTACAGAAAAAGCTGTACTTATTCAAACAACAATCTTTATTTACCCTTGTAATACTTTGTTCAGCTGCTGTAGATCTTCAGTTCATTCAGTCACGATAGATGGGGTGGAGATATGAGGGTTACTGACAGTTTGAGGATCCAGCAAGATTTAGTCACAAGCTCATTTTAATACCTTTCTTTAGCTAAATATTTGTAAAACACACAGACAGACGTTAAGGGTGACCAATAGCATTGATTTATTGAAGAAGAAAAAACACCACCACCAAAAAAAGGGCACTTCGGAGTGTGCAGGCAAAAAGGGCATGTGCTCTGCACAGGTTGAGCCCTACCTGTGCACGTGCCTGCTGTGGTGTATCAAGCCATTCACATGCATTGACACAGCGCTGGAAGTATTGAGCGCTCCGTGAAGCGCGTGACCGCGCGCGCACCCGCGAGATGAGAGAGCATGTCGCATCTCCGTTTTTCAACACTCTGGCTGTAACTGTTATGCCATATTAGCGCCAAAACGCTATTTATTGTTTGAATTTCGCATTAAAACTTAAACAAATCTAAAAGCTTAGACTTTGTTTAATATCAAAAGCAGGTTTGGCAGTTTGGCGTGAGATTCAGTTGGGCAGCGCGAGAGCGTGAGAGCGTGAGCTGAGCCTGAAAGCGTGAGTGTTACGCCAAATGCGCGAAAGTTGGCAACCCTGGATCCATCACCACGTCACTTCATCATGACGAACATTAACCGCGGTTTTGCTGTGTTTTTACACTGAAACGGCAGGAACTCACAGTTTCCCAGCAGCTGAAGCTGAAGCTGGCTTTACTGTAGTAAACATCATTAATACGCTTCTGA
>NC_137098.1:540000-547500 GCF_949357685.1 Gobio gobio
CTATAAAAAACACCAAACAATTACACTCGCAACAAATACATGTGCAGAACACACACACTTTCTGCTTAAAATGAGCCTAAAATGCTAAATAACAAGACAAATTAAGGATAGTAAGAGTTATTTTCAAGCTAAAACGTAACAAAACATTTGAAGTAAAAAAAAAAGTAATTGATATAGTATAAACTTGTGAAAATATGAAATAACATAAATATGATAAATAGAACTATTTACAAATATTGTGTTTTATTTTTGTAATGTGTTTATAGTAGTGCTGTCAGTTAAACGCGTTATTAACGACGTTAACGCAAACCTATTTTAACGGCGTCAATTTTTTTATCGCGAGATTAACGTTCTTTTTGGTCTAACAAACTTTGTAGTTTTTTCACATGCTGTTGCAGCAACTAGTAACGTTAGAAAAACTACAACACCACTCCGGATGTAGCTAGACCGGAAACAAAACATCAGGCACGCTGCGGCTGCCCACACTTGTGGGCCATTAAAAGAGTAGACGTGGATGGCAAGCGTGAGACGCCGAAATGAGAAACGTATTATGCCATGGTTTAACTCAGGGGTCTTCAACTAAAAGTGCTTGTCTTGAGCGCTGCTTTCTGCTCTGGTGGTGCATTCACACCGGACGCGAATGAAGCGTTTTGCGCGAGTGATTTAAGTCAATGCAAAGACGCAAATAGACATTCTGCGGCGCGAATTAAGCGGCGTGCATGTCGCGTCATTCGCGTCCGGTGTGAACGCACCTGCATGCTTGACCGCGCGTCTGGGTCTGAACGTAACAGTGAGCATTGCAACGTTAACGGTTTCATTAGCCTACGTCAAAAGGCTTCGCGGTCCGGATTTGGACCGGAGTCCGCTAGTTGGCGACCCCTGGTTTAACTGCACTATAGGCGGAGTCCTAGTTTACCTTGCATGTGCACTTTGTAATTTTATTTTGTATCACCCTGTTTTGATCCCTTAGAAAGGGCTGTTGAAGGGGCTGTTTGTGCAACAAAGTATTTTTTTTCACCCTTTTATTGATGGACAGTGTTACATTGTGTGAGCGATTATTCGCTCCAAAAGTGAATGACTGCTTCAAGTGAGAATGTTGGTGTGAAATCGAACACTACAGTATGCCAATGTTGTTTTCAATAAAACAAACATTTGAACAAAGCAAGCCGATCCACTTTTCTATGTTGATAAGAGCATTAAAATAAGAAAAAATAATGGGACAAAAAGAAATCAAGGGACATTTAGAATAAAAAAAAATGTGCGATTAATTGTGAGTTAACTATGGCATTAATGCGATTAATCGCGATTAAATATTTTAATCGTTTGACAGCACTAGTTTATAGTCGTATTATAATATTGTTTTTTATTATATGAACTGTTTTCATTGTTTTTGCGAGTGCGTTGAATTAAATCCAGACCAAAAATCCTAATAATCAAACTAAATCATAATAATTATTAATGTTAATAATAATATAGAGAGCCCACAACAACAACAACATTCAAAAATCTATTGTCCCTGTTTTTTAAAATAAAATATAATAACAAATGAGATTTTTGTGATAATATTTCCTCTCAAATAAGAAATGTCCCCGAAATCTGCTCACCTTACTGTATAAACTCTCTAATGTGGACACACACACACACACATTACTGTACAACACACACACACACATCACTGTACAACACACACACACACACACACACACATCACTGTACAACACACACACACACACACACACACACACACACATCACTGTACAACACACACACACACACACACACACATCACTGTACAACACACACACACACACACACACATCACTGTACAACACACACACACACACACATCACTGTACAACACACACACACACACACACACACACACACACACACACACACACCTTTATCAGGAGAAAATATGTCGTTTTAACGTCATCTCATTATTACGGCATAATTGAGTGGAATAAAGCTCATGTGTGTGTCAGCGTGAAAATGAACGAAACGGGAAAGAGTTAAAGGATCACGCCGATTTATTCAACATTAAAACATTTCATTCAAATAATTATTTTTTTACTTGCTTAGACAAAAGTACAAGTCGATGTATTAAGACATTTCCTCAAATACAGTTAAAACTGAACAAAATAAATTAGGAGCAAATCAATCCAGCAAACGCACACACACACACACACACACACACACACACACACACACACACACACACACACACACACACACACACACACACACACACACATCAAGATTCAAGAGTGTGTCATTACTGCAGTGAGTCGGATCCTGGCAGAATCACACTAACACAGAACGACTGTAAACCAGAGAAGCCCCGCCCAATCACGGACAAGCCCCGCCCAATCACAGACAAGCCCCGCCCAATCACAGACAAGCCCCGCCCAATCACAGACAAGCCCCGCCCAATCACGGACAAGCCCCGCCCAATCACAGACAAGCCCCGCCCATTCATCAACACACACGAGCTAACCTATCAAAGCTAAAACACCTGCTAACACCTTAGCAAGCTCCTCCCCCTAGTGGGCGGGGTCATGTTTAGGGTTAAAGTGTGTGTGTTTGTGACAAGAGTAGAGCCGGCCGATATCAGGCATTTTACAAACTATCTGTATTTATGATGAATATTTAAAAACATAATAAAAACGGACTAAACAGCGCTCAAACACATTATGAGTGTTGCGTTTGAGTTTTGCTGTTACATGTAAGCCAAGAGTGAAACAGAATGAGCTAGTGAGTTATAGCGTGACAGTTTCTCAGCATGAGACGCATCATCTCTTCCCTGCCGGTATTTTGAAAGGTATGTTTTACAATATTTTGCAGTATGGCGTCCATTTGTAAATTATGGATTATAATAGACTTTAGCGAACCACAAAGCTAGCTAATGCTATGGCTAATGCTATGGCTATCAGTGGGAGAGCGCTAACATTAATGCGCTTGAAAATCACAACACACTTATTCTGCCTACAGGAAGTAATGATTAGTGTATTTATAACTGGTATAGTGTATTAGTGTATTTATAACTGGTATAGTGTATTAGTGTATTTATAACTGGTATAGTGTATTAGTGTATTTATAACTGGTATAGTGTATTAGTGTATTTATAACTGGTATAGTGTATTAGTGTATTTATAACTGGTATAGTGTATTAGTGTATTTATAACTGCTATATCTGTAGCACACGAGTGAACAACATTAATAACTCACAGGATGATTTATATACTACTTATTTTGCTGTTGTTATTTATCAGAACTTAACTTCCAGTCTTTCTCAAAGTTATATTTATGAATCTTATTAATACTGGTATCTTTGATTTTTTTCTTGTTATTTTTCTGTTTTGTTATTGTGCTTTCGTCTAAAGGACTTTAAGTTTCACATCTTAAGTTTGTATTTTTAATACATTTTATTTATCAGAATTTGAATATATTTTTATGTTCCTCTGTTCTGTTTATTTTTAAACCGCATTATCATATTTTAGAGATTCATGAATAACTACAAAAAACTAATGTAAGGGAAAGTTTTGTTTTATGTGTTTCTGTTATATATATAAATAATATCTCTCTCGGCCGATATATCGGAATATCAGATCTTTAAACCGCCAAATATTTGTATCGGCCTTAAAAATCCTTTATCGGTCGGGCTCTAGACAGGAGTGTGTGTGTGTGTGTGTGTGTGTGTGACAGGAGTGTGTGTGTGTGTGTGTGTGTGACAGGAGTGTGTGTGTGTGTGTGTGTGACAGGAGTGTGTGTGTGTGTGTGTGTGTGACAGGAGTGTGTGTGTGTGTGTGTGTGTGACAGGAGTGTGTGTGTGTGTGTGTGTGACAGGAGTGTGTGTGTGTGTGTGTGTGTGTGTGTGACAGGAGTGTGTGTGTGTGTGTGTGTGACAGGAGTGTGTGTGTGTGTGTGTGTGACAGGAGTGTGTGTGTGTGTGTGTGTCAGGAGTGTGTGTGTGTGTGTGTGTCAGGAGTGTGTGTGTGTGTGTGTGTGTGTGTGTGTGTGTGTGACAGGAGTGTGTGTGTGTGTGTGTGACAGGAGTGTGTGTGTGTGTGTGTGACAGGAGTGTGTGTGTGTGTGTGTGTGTGTCAGGAGTGTGTGTGTGTGTGTGTGACAGGAGTGTGTGTGTGTGTGTGTGTCAGGAGTGTGTGTGTGTGTGTGTGTGTGACAGGAGTGTGTGTGTGTGTGTGTGTGTGACAGGAGTGTGTGTGTGTGTGTGTATGTGACAGGAGTGTGTGTGTGTGTGACAGGAGTGTGTGTGTGTGTGTGTGTGACAGGAGTGTGTGTGTGTCAGGAGTGTGTGTGTGTGTGTGTGTCAGGAGTGTGTGTGTGTGTGTGTGTGTGTGTGTGTGTGTGTGTGACAGGAGTGTGTGTGTGTGTGTGTGACAGGAGTGTGTGTGTGTGTGTGTGACAGGAGTGTGTGTGTGTGTGTGTGTGTGTCAGGAGTGTGTGTGTGTGTGTGTGACAGGAGTGTGTGTGTGTGTGTGTGTCAGGAGTGTGTGTGTGTGTGTGTGTGTGTGTGTGACAGGAGTGTGTGTGTGTGTGTGTGTGTGACAGGAGTGTGTGTGTGTGTGTGTATGTGACAGGAGTGTGTGTGTGTGTGTGTGTGACAGGAGTGTGTGTGTGTGTGTGTGTGACAGGAGTGTGTGTGTGTGTGTGTGACAGGAGTGTGTGTGTGTGTGACAGGAGTGTGTGTGTGTGTGTGAGACAGGAGTGTGTGTGTGTGTGTGTGTGTGTGTGTGAGACAGGAGAACACATCAATCTTTGGTAAAGCGTCCAAACAAAATCTCACAGAAACTCGTCAGTTGTGTGATGTAAACTTTAAATATGGACACTCGTGGTCAGACACTCAAGCAGGTTCAGGGTCAGTCTGTTAAACATAGAAAACAGGTTTTGTTCAGGACATTTGCTGTCACACACACACACCAACCGCAGCGATCCATCGCTCCTCAAACCGGACTGAGAGCTGAGTGTGTGTGAGCGCAGGTGTGTGTGTGTGTGTGTGTTCCGGCTTCTGCTAGCGTGTGGTTCACTGAGGGTCAGTCGGTTAGCATGAAGGAGGAGTGTGTGTGTGATGTCTCTGCGATCAGGATCCCGGAGGAGTGTGTGTGATGTCTCTGCGATCAGGATCCCGGAGTGTGTGTGAGATCCGGAGCGGATCCCGGAGTGTGTGTGTGATGTCTCTGCGATCAGGATCCCGGAGGAGTGTGTGTGAGATCCGGAGCGGATCCCGGAGTGTGTGTGTGATGTCTCTGCGATCAGGATCCCGGAGTGTGTGTGAGATCCGGAGCGGATCCCGGAGTGTGTGTGAGATCCGGAGCGGATCCCGGAGTGTGTGTGAGATCCGGAGCGGATCCCGGAGTGTGTGTGAGATCCGGAGCGGATCCCGGAGTGTGTGTGTGTGATGTCTCTGCGATCAGGATCCCGGAGTGTGTGTGTGTGATGTCTCTGCGATCAGGATCCCGGAGGAGTGTGTGTGAGATCCGGAGCGGATCCCGGAGTGTGTGTGTGATGTCTCTGCGATCAGGATCCCGGAGGAGTGTGTGTGAGATCCGGAGCGGATCCCGGAGTGTGTGTGTGATGTCTCTGCGATCAGGATCCCGGAGTGTGTGTGAGATCCGGAGCGGATCCCGGAGTGTGTGTGAGATCCGGAGCGGATCCCGGAGTGTGTGTGAGATCCGGAGCGGATCCCGGAGTGTGTGTGTGTGATGTCTCTGCGATCAGGATCCCGGAGTGTGTGTGTGTGATGTCTCTGCGATCAGGATCCCGGAGGAGTGTGTGTGAGATCCGGAGCGGATCCCGTTAGCCGAAGCAGTAGTACTCATCGGCCTCCACTCGAGGGCGAACTGGTTTCTGGAAGTCCTGCTGCAGGGCCGGCTCATGCTCAGGCCCGTCTGTGAGCTCGTCCTCAGGCTCGTCCTCAGGCTCGTCCTCCCCCAGAGTGTCCAGGTAACTGCCCACCGAGATCCCGTCCAATCCGTCGCTGCAGCTGCTGAGCTGGGACGCGTCCTGGCTGTCTGATAGGCTGAACAAGCTGCCCGTCAAGCTGCCCTCCCGGCTGGCCACGCCCCCTCGCTCCTCCATCAGCCAGCGGACCGACTCGATGCCCTCGTTGATGGACAGCAGCTGATGGAGGAGCTTCACATCGGCGGAGCGGAGATGAGCCTGCGGACACACACACACACACACACACGACAGACACACACACACACACACACTGTGAATTATAGAGCATATATAATATAATAATATAATATACTGATATATAGCGTTAGTGGTGTGAAGAAACACATTTACCCCTTTTCCACCAAGGCAGTGCTAGAGCTAGTCCAGAGCCAGAGCTAGTCCAGAGCCAGAGCTAGTCCCAGTTCATAGTTGGTTTGACGGAGGAGCTTCTAAGAACCGTTTGCTTTTCCACATGCTGAGAGCCACAACAGAGCCGGTCTTACGCCACTGTATCCGCTCATCTCTCTCAGCAACACTAGCGAGGCAGCGGCAGTGAGGCCAGGTCTGTGGTTTTGCAGGTTGAAGCGACCCCAATTATGTGATATTTAGCCCCGGGAATGCGAATTTTAGTGCCAAAAAAACACATATTTTACCCCCAAATGTGATTTTTACTGGGGAATCCCCCCCCCCTGGAAAGCGATTGGGCTTGTTTTGAGTAGCAATTGGGCGGGTTTGGTGTGAAAACCTGGCAACCCTGGGCAGCGGGAAACACACACACACACACACACACACACACACCAGGCTTGCGGGAAACACACACACACACACACACACACCAGGCTTGCGGCACACACACTCACACACCAGGCTTGCGGGAAACACACACACTCACACACCAGGCTTGCGGCACACACACTCACACACCAGGCTTGCGGCACACACACACCAGGCTTGCGGCACACACACTCACACACCAGGCTTGCGGGAAACACACACACTCACACACCAGGCTTGCGGCACACACACTCACACACCAGGCTTGCGGCACACACACACCAGGCTTGCGGCACACACACTCACACACCAGGCTTGCGGCACACACACTCACACACCAGGCTTGCGGGAAACACACACACACACACACACACACCAGGCTTGCGGCACACACACTCACACACCAGGCTTGCGGCACACACACTCACACACCAGGCTTGCGGCACACACACACACACACCAGGCTTGCGGCACACACACTCACACACCAGGCTTGCGGCACACACACTCACACACCAGGCTTGCGGCACACACACTCACACACCAGGCTTGCGGGAAACACACACACTCACACACCAGGCTTGCGGCACACACACTCACACACCAGGCTTGCGGCACACACACACCAGGCTTGCGGCACACACACTCACACACCAGGCTTGCGGGAAACACACACACTCACACACCAGGCTTGCGGCACACACACTCACACACCAGGCTTGCGGCACACACACTCACACACCAGGCTTGCGGCACACACACTCA
>NC_137098.1:552500-562500 GCF_949357685.1 Gobio gobio
AGATGCGCGCGACCAGGCGTGAGACGTGACCGCGCTCGGATCTTCAGCCGGAGTGAACCGAACACGACAACGAGTCAATGTATGACGTACAGACAACTAACCCTAACCCTAACCAGCCAATGTATGACAAATTATAATATTCACACAATACAAAACTTAAAACTACATCAATAAACCCCAATTAGTGTCGCGTTCATTTCACGTCTGGAGAAGTGTGTCTGAATGTGTTCAAATGAGTCGATACGTCTGAGGTGAATCACTCAGAAACAGTCGAAATCTCCTCAGAACATTATATTGTATATACTGAGGTACTATACCTCTACAAACGCTATAAATACAGTACCAATATAATATATATGAACAGAACAAACACAGCGAGTCCGAAGATCCGACTCTCTCGGCAGATCGACTCACCATCTGCTGTCGGAGGAACCGGATCTTGTTGTTGAGTGTGTGCAGGTCGTCCGTGCGCGCGTGTGTTTCCGCGGATTCGCCCGTGAACGCGCGCTTCAGACTCTCCGGAACTTTACGACCCAGTTTGTGCTCCACGTCTCTGAAGTCCGGCAGCTCCTCCATCTTCATCATCAGTGATTCAGAGCCGCAGGTGACCGATCCTACCGGAGCATGACGTCAAACAGACCCGTATTCCGGTAATGAGCGCGGCCGCGGAGGGTTTCCGTGTGCTGGATCGGGTGTGACGGACAACAGGTGACACCCGCCCTCGAGCGCGTCATCAGGCGGCGCATGCGCAGTAGTGTGAGGAACGCCTCAACAGACTAACATAATCACCTGGTGAACGGCAGAGGGGCGGCAGCGCCATCTTGTGGAGACACGGGGACACGGCACACAATCTTTATTATGATGATGATGATGCAGATGTTCTTCCAGTAATGATTTGCATAAGTTGAATGTGAATTCAGGCATTTGCTGTGAACCGTTTAACCTGTTATAAAGCAGTAAACACCACAGACACTCACTTCAGTTTATTAGTGGTTTATTCCAGTCTTATTACTATAACACTTTACATTATTCACGATAAATTATTCACAAGAACACTATTAAATAAAGTCCAGAGAGATTTAGCGAACAGCTCATGATTGTTCAGTAGCAGTGTCTTCTTCTTCTTCTTCTTCTTCTTCTTCTTCTTCCACCTGTACCTGTGTGAGATCACATTATGAGCGTTTACACCACAGACTGGGTTTTGTTGTGGTCGTCGTAGCGATGATACTGGTCTCCTAGCAACGGCTGCCGACCTTCTGACCTGTAGGAGCGCGACCGGGCGACACACGTGCTGGCGGCGAAAATAATCGCCACGACGATGAGGGCGGCAACCACGGTAACAGTGATGATCTGGGTCAGGGTGAGAGGGCGAGCTGGAAATATGAGACACATTAACAGCAGGTTTCTGCAACTGGAGGTCACTAGAGTTCACTAGAGTTATCTAAAGTTGACTATAGTTAACTGGAGGTCAATAGAGTTCACTGGAGTTCACTAGAGTTATCTAAAGTTGACTATAGTTAACTGGAGGTCAATAGAGTTCACTAGAGTTATCTAAAGTTGACTATAGTTCACTTGAGTTCAATAGAGTTCACTGGAGTTCACTAGAGTTATCTAAAGTTGACTATAGTTAACTGGAGGTCAATAGAGTTCACTGGAGTTCACTAGAGTTATCTAAAGTTGACTATAGTTCACTTGAGTTCAATAGAGTTCACTGGAGTTCACTAGAGTTATCTAAAGTTGACTATAGTTAACTGGAGGTCAATAGAGTTCACTAGAGTTATCTAAAGTTGACTATAGTTAACTGGAGGTCAATAGAGTTCACTAGAGTTATCTAAAGTTGACTATAGTTAACTGGAGGTCAATAGAGTTCACTAGAGTTATCTAAAGTTGACTATAGTTAACTGGAGGTCAATAGAGTTCACTAGAGTTATCTAAAGTTGACTATAGTTAACTGGAGGTCAATAGAGTTCACTAGAGTTATCTAAAGTTGACTATAGTTAACTGGAGGTCAATAGAGTTCACTAGAGTTATCTAAAGTTGACTACAGTTAACTGGAGGTCAATAGAGTTCACTGGAGTTCACTAGAGTTATCTAAAGTTGACTATAGTTAACTGGAGGTCAATAGAGTTCACTAGAGTTATCTAAAGTTGACTACAGTTAACTGGAGGTCAATAGAGTTCACTAGAGTTATCTAACGTTGACTACAGTTTACTGGAGGTCAATAGAGTTCACTAGAGTTATCTAACGTTGACTATAGTTAACTGGAGGTCAATAGAGTTATCTAAAGTTGACTATAGTTAACAGGAGGTCAATAGAGTTCACTAGAGTTATCTAACGTTGACTACAGTTAACTGGAGGTCAATAGAGTTCACTAGAGTTATCTAAAGTTGACTATAGTTAACTGGAGGTCAATAGAGTTCACTAGAGTTATCTAAAGTTGACTATAGTTAACTGGAGGTCAATAGAGTTCACTAGAGTTATCTAAAGTTGACTACAGTTAACTGGAGGTCAATAGAGTTCACTGGAGTTCACTAGAGTTATCTAAAGTTGACTATAGTTAACTGGAGGTCAATAGAGTTCACTAGAGTTATCTAAAGTTGACTACAGTTAACTGGAGGTCAATAGAGTTCACTAGAGTTATCTAAAGTTGACTATAGTTAACTGGAGGTCAATAGAGTTCACTAGAGTTATCTAACGTTGACTACAGTTTACTAGAGGTCAATAGAGTTCACTAGAGTTATCTAACGTTGACTATAGTTAACTGGAGGTCAATATAGTTATCTAAAGTTGACTATAGTTAACAGGAGGTCAATAGAGTTCACTGGAGTTCACTAGAGTTATCTAAAGTTGACTATAGTTAACAGGAGGTCAATAGAGTTCACTAGAGTTATCTAACGTTGACTACAGTTAACTGGAGGTCAATAGAGTTCACTGGAGTTATCTAAAGTTGACTTTAGTTAACTGGAGGTCAATAGAGTTCACTGGAGTTATCTAACGTTGACTACAGTTAACTGGAGGTCAATAGAGTTCACTAGAGTTATCTAACGTTGACTACAGTTAACTGGAGGTCAATAGAGTTCACTAGAGTTATCTAAAGTTGACTTTAGTTAACTGGAGGTCAATAGAGTTCACTAGAGTTATCTAACGTTGACTACAGTTAACTGGAGGTCAATAGAGTTCACTGGAGTTATCTAAAGTTGACTTTAGTTAACTGGAGGTCAATAGAGTTCACTGGAGTTCACTAGAGTTATCTAAAGTTGACTATAGTTAACTGGAGGTCAATAGAGTTCACTAGAGTTATCTAAAGTTGACTATAGTTAACTGGAGGTCAATAGACTTCACTAGAGTTATCTAAAGTTGACTATAGTTCACTTGAGTTCAATAGAGTTCACTAGAGTTATCTAAAGTTGACTATAGTTAACTGGAGGTCAATAGAGTTCACTGGAGTTCACTAGAGTTATCTAAAGTTGACTATAGTTAACTGGAGGTCAATAGAGTTCACTAGAGTTATCTAAAGTTGACTATAGTTCACTTGAGTTCAATAGAGTTCACTGGAGTTCACTAGAGTTATCTAAAGTTGACTACAGTTAACTGGAGGTCAATAGACTTCACTAGAGTTATCTAAAGTTGACTATAGTTAACTGGAGGTCAATAGAGTTCACTAGAGTTATCTAAAGTTGACTTTAGTTAACTGGAGGTCAATAGAGTTCACTAGAGTTATCTAAAGTTGACTATAGTCAACTGGAGGTCAATAGAGTTCACTAGAGTTATCTAAAGTTGACTACAGTTAACTGGAGGTCAATAGAGTTCACTAGAGTTATCTAAAGTTGACTATAGTTAACTGGAGGTCAATAGAGTTCACTGGAGTTCACTAGAGTTATCTAAAGTTGACTATAGTTAACTGGAGGTCAATAGAGTTCACTAGAGTTATCTAAAGTTGACTATAGTTAACTGGAGGTCAATAGAGTTCACTAGAGTTATCTAAAGTTGACTATAGTTAACTGGAGGTCAATAGAGTTCACTAGAGTTATCTAAAGTTGACTATAGTTAACTGGAGGTCAATAGAGTTCACTAGAGTTATCTAAAGTTGACTACAGTTAACTGGAGGTCAATAGAGTTCACTGGAGTTCACTAGAGTTATCTAAAGTTGACTATAGTTAACTGGAGGTCAATAGAGTTCACTAGAGTTATCTAAAGTTGACTATAGTAACTGGAGGTCAATAGAGTTCACTAGAGTTCACTAGAGTTATCTAACGTTGACTATAGTTAACTGGAGGTCAATAGAGTTAACTGGAGTTCACTAGAGTTATCTAAAGTAGACTATAGTTAACTGGAGGTCAATAGAGTTCACTAGAGTTATGTAACGTTGACTACAGTTAACTGGAGGTCAATAGAGTTCACTAGAGTTATCTAACGTTGACTACAGTTAACTGGAGGTCAATAGAGTTCACTGGAGTTCACTAGAGTTATCTAAAGTGGACTATAGTTAACTGGAGGTCAATAGAGTTCACTAGAGTTATCTAACGTTGACTACAGTTAACTGGAGGTCAATAGAGTTCACTAGAGTTCACTAGAGTTATCTAACGTTGACTATAGTTAACTGGAGGTCAATAGAGTTAACTGGAGTTCACTAGAGTTATCTAAAGTTGACTATAGTTAACTGGAGGTCAATAGAGTTCACTAGAGTTATGTAACGTTGACTACAGTTAACTGGAGGTCAATAGAGTTCACTGGAGTTCACTAGAGTTATCTAAAGTGGACTATAGTTAACTGGAGGTCAATAGAGTTCACTAGAGTTATCTAACGTTGACTACAGTTAACTGGAGGTCAATAGAGTTCACTAGAGTTCACTAGAGTTATCTAACGTTGACTATAGTTAACTGGAGGTCAATAGAGTTCACTGGAGTTCACTAGAGTTATCTAACGTTGACTACAGTTAACTGGAGGTCAATAGAGTTCACTGGAGTTCACTAGAGTTATCTAAAGTTGACTATAGTTAACTGGAGGTCAATAGAGTTCACTAGAGTTATCTAACGTTGACTACAGTTAACTGGAGGTCAATAGAGTTCACTAGAGTTCACTGGAGTTCACTAGAGTTATCTAAAGTGGACTATAGTTAACTGGAGGTCACTAGAGTTCAATGGAGTCTAAAGTTGACTATAGTTCACTAGAGTTCACTAGAATTATCTAACGTTGACTTCAGTTAACTGGAGGTCACTAGAGTTCACTACAGTCTAAAGTTGACTATAGTTGACTATAGTTCACTAGAGTTATCTAACGTTGACTACAGTTAACTGGAGGTCACTAGAGTTCACTAGAGTTATTTAAAGTTGACTACAGTTAACTGGAGGTCAATAGAGTTCACTAGAGTTTACTAGAGTTATCTAAAGTTGACTACAGTTAACTGGAGGTCAATAGAGTTCACTAGAGTTCACTGGAGTTCACTAGAGTTATCTAAAGTTGACTATAGTTACCTGGAGGTCACTAGAGTTCGCTGGAGTTCACTGGAGGTCACTAGAGTTCACTGGAGTTCGCTAGAGTCAACTAGAGTTCACTAGAGTGGAGTTCACTTGAGTCAACTAGAGTTCACTAGAGTCAACTAGAGTTCACTAGAGTCAACTAGAGTTCACTACAGTCTAAAGTTCACTATAGTTCACTAGAGTTCACTAGAGTTATCTAACGTTGACTACAGTTAACTGGAGGTCACTAGAGTTCACTAGAGTTATTTAAAGTTGACTACAGTTAACTGGAGGTCAATAGAGTTCACTGGAGTTCACTAGAGTTATCTAAAGTTGACTATAGTTAACTGGAGGTCAATAGAGTTCACTAGAGTTATCTAACGTTGACTACAGTTAACTGGAGGTCAATAGAGTTCACTAGAGTTATCTAACGTTGACTACAGTTAACTGGAGGTCAATAGAGTTCACTAGAGTTCTCTAACGTTGACTACAGTTAACTGGAGGTCAATAGAGTTCACTGGAGTTCACTAGAGTTATCTAAAGTTGACTATAGTTAACTGGAGGTCACTAGAGTTCGCTGGAGTTCACTGGAGGTCACTAGAGTTCACTGGAGTTGGCTAGAGTCAACTAGAGTTCACTAGAGTGGAGTTCACTTGAGTCAACTAGAGTTCACTAGAGTCAACTAGAGTTCACTAGAGTCAACTAGAGTTCACTACAGTCTAAAGTTCACTATAGTTCACTAGAGTTCACTAGAGTTATCTAACGTTGACTACAGTTAACTGGAGGTCACTAGAGTTCACTAGAGTTATTTAAAGTTGACTACAGTTAACTGGAGGTCAATAGAGTTCACTGGAGTTCATTAGAGTTATCTAAAGTTGACTATAGTTAACTGGAGGTCAATAGAGTTCACTAGAGTTATCTAACGTTGACTACAGTTAACTGGAGGTCAATAGAGTTCACTAGAGTTATCTAACGTTGACTACAGTTAACTGGAGGTCAATAGAGTTCACTAGAGTTATCTAACGTTGACTACAGTTAACTGGAGGTCAATAGAGTTCACTGGAGTTCACTAGAGTTATCTAAAGTTGACTACAGTTAACTGGAGGTCAATAGAGTTCACTAGAGTTCACTGGAGTTCACTAGAGTTATCTAAAGTGGACTATAGTTAACTGGAGGTCACTAGAGTTCAATGGAGTCTAAAGTTGACTATAGTTCACTAGAGTTCACTAGAGTTCTCTAACGTTGACTACAGTTAACTGGAGGTCACTAGAGTTCACTACAGTCTAAAGTTCACTATAGTTCACTAGAGTTCACTAGAGTTATCTAACGTTGACTACAGTTAACTGGAGGTCACTAGAGTTCACTAGAGTTATTTAAAGTTGACTACAGTTAACTGGAGGTCAATAGAGTTCACTAGAGTTCACTGGAGTTCACTAGAGTTTACTAGAGTTATCTAAAGTTGACTACAGTTAACTGGAGGTCAATAGAGTTCACTAGAGTTCACTGGAGTTCACTAGAGTTATCTAAAGTTGACTATAGTTAACTGGAGGTCACTAGAGTTCGCTGGAGTTCACTGGAGGTCACTAGAGTTCACTGGAGTTTGCTAGAGTCAACTAGAGTTCACTAAAGTGGAGTTCACTTGACTCAACTAGAGTTCACTAAAGTCAACTAGAGTTCACTAGAGTCAACTAGAGCCAACTAGAGTTCACTAGAGTCAACTAGAGTTAACTAGAGTTCACTAGAGTTGAGTTCACTACAGTTCACTAGAGTTGAGTTCACTGGAGTTGAGTATACTGGAGTTGAGTTCACTAGAGTTCACTACAGTTCACTTGAGTGTAGAGTTGAGTTCACTAGAGTTGAGTCAACTAGAGTTCACTAGAGTTGAGTTCACTGGAGTTGAGTTCAATGGAGTTGAGTTGACTAGAGTTGAGTTGACTAGAGTTGAGTTCACTGGAGTTCACTACAGTTCACTAGAGTTGAGTTCACTGGAGTTGAGTTCACTAGAGTTGAGTTCACTAGAGTTAAGTTCACTAGAGTTGAGTTCACTAAAGTTCACTACGGGTCACTAGAGTTGACTAGAGTTGAGTTCACTCGAGTTCACTCGAGTCAACTAGAGTTCACTAGATTCAACTAGAGTTCACTAGAGTCAACTAGAGTTCACTAGATTCAACTAGAGTTCACTAGAGTCAACTAGAGTTCACTAGAGTTGAGTTCACTAGAGTTGACTAGAGTTGAGTTGACTAGAGTTGACTTCACTGGAGTTGAGTTCACTGGAGTTGAGTTCACTAGAGTTGACTATAGTTAACTGGAGGTCACTAGAGTTCGCTGGAGTTCACTGGAGGTCACTAGAGTTCACTGGAGTTCGCTAGAGTCAACTAGAGTTCACTAAAGTGGAGTTCACTTGACTCAACTAGAGTTCACTAAAGTCAACTAGAGTTCACTAGAGTCAACTAGAGCCAACTAGAGTCAACTAGAGCCAACTAGAGTTCACTAGAGTCAACTAGATTCAACTAGAGTTCACTAGAGTCAACTAGAGTTCACTAGATTCAACTAGAGTTCACTAGAGTCAACTAGAGTTCACTAGATTCAACTAGAGTTCACTAGAGTCAACTAGAGTTCACTAGAGTCAACTAGAGTTCACTAGAGTCAACTAGAGTTCACTAGATTCAACTAGAGTTCACTAGAGTCAACTAGAGTTCACTAGAGTCAACCAGAGTTCACTAGAGTCAACCAGAGTTCACTAGATTCAACTAGAGTTCAGTAGATTCAACTAGAGTTCACTAGAGTCAACTAGAATTCACTAGAATCAACTAGAGTTCACTAAAGTTGAGTTCACTAGAGTCAACCAGAGTTCACTAGAGTCAACCAGAGTTCACTAGAGTCAACTAGAGTCCACTAGATTCAACTAGAGTTCAGTAGATTCAACTAGAGTTCACTAGAGTCAACTAGAATTCACTAGAATCAACTAGAGTTCACTAAAGTTGAGTTCACTAGAGTCAACTAGAGTTCACTTGAGTCAACTAGAGTTCACTAGAGTTCAGTTCACTACAGTTCACTAAAGTTGAGTTCACTAGAGTTGAGTTCACTAGAGTTCACTAGAGTTGAGTTCACTGGAGTTGAGTTCACTAGAGTTGAGTTCACTAGAGTTCACTAGAGTTGAGTTCACTGGAGTTGAGTTCACTAGAGTTCACTAGAGTTGAGTTCACTAGAGTTGAATTCACTAGAGTTAACAAGAGTTGAGTTCACTGGAGTTGAGTTCACTAGAGTTGAGTTCACTAGAGTTGAATTCACTAGAGTTAACAAGAGTTGAGTTCACTGGAGTTGAGTTCACTAGAGTTGAGTTCACTAGAGTTGAGTTCACTAGAGTTGAGTTCACTGGAGTTGAGTTCACTAGAGTTGAGTCACACTAGAGTTCAGTAGAGTTGACTAGAGATGAGTTCACTGGAAATGAGTTCACTGGAGTTGAGTTCTCTAGAGTTGAGTTCACTAGAGTTGAGTTCACTAGAGTTGAGTTCACTAGAGTTCACTAGAGTTCACTAGAGTTGAGTTCACTGGAGTTGAGATCACTGGAGTTGAGTTCACTAGAGTTCACTAGAGTTGAGTTCACTGGAGTTGAGTTCACTAGAGTTCACTACAGTTCACTAGAGTTGAGTTCACTGGAGTTGAGTTCACTAGAGTTCACTACAGTTCAGTAGAGTTGTCTAGAGTTGAGTTCACTAGAGTTCACTACAGTTCTCTAGAGTTGAGTACACTAGAGTTCACTACAGTCAACTAGAGTTCACTAAATTCAACTAGAGTTCACTAGAGTCAACCTGAGTTCACTAGAGTCAACTAGACTTCACTGGAGTTGAGTTCACTACAGTTGAGTTCTCTAGAGTTGAGTTCACTGGAGTTGAGTTTACTAGAGTTGAGTTCACTAGAGTTGAGTTCACTAGAGTTCACTACAGTTCTCTAGAGTTGAGTCACACTAGAGTTCAGTAGAGTTGACTAGAGTTGAGTTCACTAGAAATGAGTTTACTGGAGTTGAGTTCTCTAGAGTTGAGTTCACTAGAGTTGAGTTCACAAGAGTTCACTAGAGTTGAGTTCACTGGAGTTGAGATCACTGGAGTTGAGTTCACTAGAGTTCACTAGAGTTGAGTTCACTGGAGTTGAGTTCACTAGAGTTCACTACAGTTCACTAGAGTTCACTAGAGTTGAGTTCACTGGAGTTGAGTTCACTAGAGTTCACTACAGTTCAGTAGAGTTGTCTAGAGTTGAGTTCACTAGAGTTCACTACAGTTCTCTAGAGTTGAGTACACTAGAGTTCACTACAGTCAACTAGAGTTCACTAAATTCAACTAGAGTTCACTAGAGTCAACCTGAGTTCACTAGAGTCAACTAGAGTTCACTGGAGTTGAGTTCACTAGAGTTGAGTTCACTAGAGTTGAGTTCAATAGAGTTGAGTTCACTACAGTTCACTAGAGTTGAGTTCACTAGAGTTGAGTTCACTAGAGTTCCCTTCACTAGAGTTGAGTTCACTAGAGTTCCCTTCAATAGAGTTG
>NC_137098.1:567500-580000 GCF_949357685.1 Gobio gobio
CATAGTTGTGGTTATAGTTCTAGGTCTGATTATAGTGATAGTTCTAGTTCTGGTTATAGTTATAGTTCAGGTTATAGTTCTGGTTCTGGTTATAGTCGTAGTTGTGGTTATAGTTATTGTTCTGGTTATGGTTATAGTTCTGGTTATAGTTCTAGTTCTGGTTATGGTTATAGTTCTGGTTATAGTCATAGTTGTGGTTATAGTTATAGTTCTGGTTATAGTTATGGTTATAGTCGTAGTTGTGGTTATAGTTATAGTTCTGGTTATAGTTATAGTTCTGGTTATGGTTATAGTCATAGTTGTGGTTATAGTTATAGATATAGTTATAGTTCTGGATCTGGTTATAGTTCTGGTTATAGTTATAGTTCTGGTTATGGTTATAGTTATAGATAAAGTTATAGTTCTGGTTATGGTTATAGTTCTGGTTATAGTTCTAGTTATGGTTATGGTTATAGTTCTGGTTATAGTTCTGGTTATAGTTATAGTTCTGGTTATAGATAAAGTTCTAGTTCTGGTTCTAGTTATAGTTCTGGTTATAGTCGTAGTTGTGGTTATAGTTATTGTTCTGGTTATAGTTATAGTCATAGTTCTGGTTATAGTTCTGGTTATGGTTATAGTCATAGTTGTGGTTATAGTTATAGTTCTGGTCATAGTTATGGTTATAGTCATAGTTGTGGTTATAGTTATAGTTCTGGTTATAGTTCTGGTTCTGGTTATAGTTCTGGTTATGGTTATAGTCATAGTTGTGGTTATAGTCATAATTCTGGTTATAGTTATGGTTATAGTCATAGTTGTGGTTATAGTTATAGTTCTGGTTATAGTTATAGTTCTGGTTATGGCTATAGTCATAGTTGTGGTTATAGTTATATATATAGTTATAGTTCTGGATCTGGTTATAGTTCTGGTTATAGTTACGGTTATAGTTCTGGTTATAGTTATGGTCATAGTTCTGGTTATAGTTCTGGTTATAGTTATAGATCTAGTTCTGGTTATAGTTATAGTTCTGGTTGTAGTTCTGGTTCTGGTTATAGTTATGGTTATAGTCATAGTTGTGGTTATAGTTATAGTTCTGGTTATAGTTATAGATATAGTTCTGGTTATAGTTCTGGTTATAGTCATAGTTGTAGTTATAGTTCTGGTTATAGTTCTGGTTATAGTTCTGGTTATAGTTATAGATATAGTTCTAGTTTTGGTTATAGTTCTGGTTCTGTTATAGTTCTGGTTCTGGTTATAGTTATAGATATAGTTATAGTTATAGTTGTGGTTATAGTTGTGGTTATAGTTATAAATACAGTTCTAGTTCTGTTTATAATTCTGGTTATGTTATAGTTCTGGTTATAGTTCTGGTTCTGGTTATAATTATAGATATAGTTCTAGTTATAGTTCTGGTTATAGTTATATAGTTATAGTTATAGTTGTGGTTATAGTTATAGATATAGTTCTAGTTATAGTTCTGGTTATGGTTATAGTTATAGATATAGGTCTAGTTAAATATATAGTTATAGTTATGGTTATAGTTATGGTTATAGGTATGGTTGTCTGTGGGCTCTCACTGTTGCAGACGGTCCCCAGAGTGTCGTAGTCCTCCACGCTCTCACACACGACCCTCCAGCGTGAGAAGATGGAGTTGGAGCTGATGGAGCTGATGTCGAAGGAGCTGCGTGCGCCCATCAGATCGTCCGTACACACGTCACACACACTGCCCCCGATGGCGAAGTCCCAGTACGGCAGTGCGAAGCTCGGATCTCCTAACATGTCCTGAGAGAAAGCGTCAGATCACAGTGATTATGCCCAGATTCACATGTGAGTCAATCAAGTCCCCAAACACAGGGAGAATGGGACATGAACAACCTTCTGACCCACACGAGGACTGAGCGCTTGGCTGTGAGACAGACGAGTGTTTGTGTGAGGTTGTGTTGCCTCATCACACGCTTAATCACATGTTCCGCTTATAAAGGCTGAATCTGTGTGTTGGTTTCCATTACTCGGATTATATAACGGTTCACAGATCATGTGTGAGTATGGATCTACAATCACTAGAGTTTATCCTTTATCAAACAATAAACACTGACATTCCCTAGAAATTCAGGTTCTAGATCAGGGAAACGTCAAAGTTAAAAAGCCTCTCTCTTTTATAAACACCCAATTTATACCCTGAAAAACTAGTATGTCAAAAATTTGTTTCTATTATGTTACAATATTCTATATTTTTCTGTTAAACTAAGTGAAAATATTGACAGATTCTCTTGACACTGTAAAAGCAGACGTATTTTCCTTACAATGAGTGTAAATAGTAGTTATGCCAGACACTATGTGCTCCGCAGTGTTGTTGTATATTATCGGTATGCAATAATAACAGAGTGTAAATTACTATATTTATTCATGTTATTGAACATGAATAACTTTTTGATCTATTATGTGATGGGATAAGAGAGTAACGCGAGCTCGGCAAAAGGCAGATTCAAGTGTTAAATCGTTCTTTCACCGTTACTGTTGACAATCTGTGTTCTGGCCCAATCAGACGTCAGTGGGCGGAGTTAGCGTAAATAGATGCAAAATTTGTATTTATTTATTTTGATCTACTTAATACATTAATAACTAGGGGTGAGGGTTAGTTTAACACTTTCCACACACACCAGGATGACCAAACTTAGTGTATTTACTCGTTATCAACACTATATCAAGAAACAAATTAGCCAAAATTAAAACATTTCGGGCGATATCACTGAACATTTACTTAAATGTGCAAAAGCACATTTCCTACTTAAGTACATTTTTCATCTGTTTATAGTTTATTTAACCCCTTAACGGTCACCGCCCCGCTGGCCGGACGCCTGCCGCTCTTTTTTTGATCTGCTTTTTTCGTATCATATATTTGAGTAATTATCATAAATGAGGTATCATACGAAAGCTTACGGACTCAAAATTCATCCTGTGAAACCCGTTTTGAAATTGGACGTTGCGTTACCATGGAAACGGTACTTTAAATTCTTCTAGCGGGCTCCTCCCCCCAGTGGGCAGAGTCATGTTTCATATTATAACAATTATTTGAACTACTTTATTATCACAATCTTTTCTAATCTTGACAAAACACATATCATCGGAAAGGTCTGAGTCTCAAGGGTCCATATTTTGTGACTGTTTTGTGATGGAAGTGACAGAAATTTACAGGATAATGCATTAAAAAAAACAATCAATGGAATGTGTGACACCCGGTGGCTGTTTGTGGTACAGCGCCTTAACAACATCTCATGGGGACTTCAATTAATGTGATATCAACTGCAAATTTGGAACACAACTTGGTTAGACATATGGCTTTGATTTTATAGTAATTTTTGTGTAAAATATATATTTTATATAAAATAAAAAATATTTAGTACAATATTTTTTATATACAGTAAATTTAAACTTCCATAACTTTTTCATACTTTCATATTTTGAATTTCTAACAGCAATAATCTGCAGAGTGTCTGCTTTAAAACAAGACCAAACTTATGTCTATAATCCAAAGCATTCTTGAATTACAGCGATTTAAGTTTGGATAGGGCATTAGTGACAGTTAAGGCGTTAAAACGAGTTAAATCTGTTATTATTGTAATGTTATATCTGTAATGTAAGAGTTGAGGTGTTCTTTAAAGCTATGGGGCATGTTGTCACACTGCGTTAGAAATATGATATTATATTCTATACTTTATGAATTCTGTTGAGTATTTCAATGTTCAGAAGTTATTGATTATTATCATGTTTGGAACTATAATGCTTTGTTATTGTCAAATTTTTTCCGTTAATTGCACATTTTCTTCGCAACACAATATTAATGAGTTCCTCCGTGCCTGCATGTCCCGCTCCAGCTGCAGTAAATGGAACCGGTGCCAGGTGACGAACCCGGGCCCCTCGTGACTGAAGTCCACCCCGCCGAAGCTGCCCTGGCCGGGCCCGAGGAACGTCTTGCTGACCGAGTAATAGTGCGCCCACACGAACAGGTTATAGATGCTGATGTTCTGGAACTGCGTCGTGCTGTTGTCCGGCCCGAAGATCTCGGCGTACCGGCGGGTCGCGATCACGGTGTCCGGGTGGGGCGCGCGCTTGGCCTGGTCCAGCGCATTCACGAAGGCGCGCTTCTCCTCCGCGCTGAGCGTCATCACATTCCTCCGCACTGGAGGACGAGGTGTAAAAAGTACTCAAAAATGTTACTCAAGTGAAAGTACAAGTACTGAATGAAATTTTTACTCAATTAACAGTAAAAGTATCTGGCCAGAATCATACTTGAGTAAAAGTACCACATTAAAATTGTACTTGAGTATTAAAAAAGTAAAAGTAGCAGCAAGAATGAAAACTAGAGATTCTTCTTTAAAGGGTTAGTTCACCCAAAACTGTAGATTGTGTCATTAATTCCTCACCCTCATGTGGTTGGACACCCGTCAGACCTCCGTTCATCTTCAGACACAAATGAAGATATTTTAGTGTAAAGCTGATGCTGAGAAAGGCTTCAGATAGGCCTCCATTGGCATTCAGTACATTTACACTCACAAGACCCATAAAAGGCACTAAAAACGCCGTTACAAAGTCCATCTCACCACAGTGACTCTACAATCATTTTACAAAGAGACGACAATAGTTTTTGTGCGCAAAAAAAAATCAAAATAACACCTTTATCCAGCTTGTTCTTGTCTTCCGTGTGTGTCTCCACAACGCATGCGTGAGAATATGAGCAGATCCGGCGTTCGGGAATCCATGAAATGCTCACTTTAGCCCCATTTTGAGCACTACACCGAGACCTAAAGCACGATCAGTGTAGAATTCAACAGCTGAGATACGCGCGTCTTCCTCTGCTCGTGAACAAATCTCTTCTGGGTCATGTGTCCGAACGCCGGATCTGCTCATATTCTCACGCATGCGTCGTGGAGACACACACGGAAGACAAGAACAAGCTGGATAAAGGGGTTATTTAGATTTTTTTTTGCGCACAAAAACTATTGTCGTCGCATCGTAAAATTATTGTAGAGTCACTGTGGTGAGATGGACTTTGTAACGGCGTTTTTAGTGCCTTTTATGGGTCTTGAGAGTGTAAATGTACTGAATGCCAATGGAGGCCTATCTGAAGCCTTTCTCAGCATCAGCTTTACACTAAAATATCTTCATTTGTGTCTGAAGATGAACGGAGGTCTGACGGGTGTCCAACCACATGAGGCTCAGTCATTAATGACAGAATTTTAATTTTTGGCTGAACTAACCCTTTAAGCTTTTAATCTCTAAAAACATGAAGTGAATGAACCACATACAAGGTTTTATCCTGCTTTAGAACGGTTTGAATTTAATGGTATTTAATGATCAAACTATAAGACTCTAGCTAATGCCAGTGTGCAACATGCTACTCAAAGCTGTAAAACCCCGGATTTAACTTAAAGGGATAGTTCACCCAAAAATGGAAATGTGATGTTTATCTGCTTATCTCCAGGGCATCAGAGATGTAGGTGTGTTTGTTTCTTCAATAGAACATAGAAGATGTTTAACTCCAGCAGTTGCAGTCTGTCAGTCGTATAATGCATGTGAATGGAAACAAAATCTATGAGAGTAAAAAAAACCTGCACAGACAAATCCATATTAAACCCCGCAGCTCGTGACGACACACTGATGTCCTCAGACACGAAACGATCGGTTTGTGCGATAAACCGAAAAGTATTTGTAAAAGCGTTCTATGTCCGACACCCGTTCAGCGCGACATCACTTCCGGTAAGTGAGGTCAATGTCCACAATCTGGCGTAGAGATGCGTGCGAGAGATCAGATCAGATCACCCTGCAGCCCAAGACTGGTTTCCCACTGAAGCTGAGCAGGGCTGAGCATGGTCAGGATGGGAGACCTCTGGGAAAACCAGTTAGAGGTGTGTGTGAGGCCAGCAGGGGGCGCTCATCCTGTGGTGTGTGTGGGTCCTAACGCCCCAGTGATGGGGACACTTTACTGTCAGAGAGATCCGTCCTTCAGAGGAGACGTTAAACCGAGGTCCTGACTCTCTGTGGTCTTAAAAAAATCCTAGGATATCCTTCAGAAAAAGAGTAGGTGTGTAACCCCGGCATTCTGGACAAATTGGCCTCTGTCCATCATGGCCTCCTAATCATCCCCATATACCGACTGGCTTCATCACTGTCTCCTCTCCACCATCGGCTGGTGTGTGTGTGTGTGTGTGTGTTCTGGCGTTATATGGCTGCCGTCGCTTCATCATCAGGTGGAGCTGCACATTGGTGTCGTTTGAGGAGATTTCCCCCTTCTATATGTAAAGCGATTTGAGTACCCAAAAAAGCGCTATATAAATGTAACAAATTATTATTATTATTATTATTATTATGTACATTGATCACACTTACCGGAAGTGATGTCACGCTGAACGGGTGTCGGACAGAGATCGTTTTTGAGGTAAAAATATGATATAAATACTGTTGGGTTTCTCGCACAAACCAATGGTTTCGTGTCTGAGGACATCAGTGTGTCTTCACCAGCTCTGGGTTTAATATGGGTTTGTCTGTGCAGGTTTTAACTCTCATAGATGATGCTAGTGGTCATGAACCCTTCACACACATTCTCCGACTGACTAACTCAACCGTTGCAGTCTAACATCTTCATTTGTGTTCTACTGAAGAAACAAACGCACCACATGTAAGCAGATAAACATCACGTTTTCATTTTTGGGTGAACTATCCCTTTAAGCAGAAGCTGATGTTCAAAATCGTCTTCTGGGGCTGAAAAGCCTTTCTCTCTAATTTCCAGGCTGTGTTTCCCAAACCCATCGTAAGCTTAAGTAAGCTGAGCGTAGAACAGTTTCCACTACTGGACTCCACGATCAACTCAGGCTTACGATGGTTTTGGGAAACGCAGCCCAGGTCCAGGTGCAGTGCATTGTGGGAATTGATGCGACATGACGTCACTTCCACAGGACCAATTAACATTTCTGGCTAATTTCATGGAATGTGAAAATAAATCTCATTGGCAGAATAAATAACATTTAAATTAAACATTTAAATTAAACTGGGCATCAGCGCAATTCAGCTGGTTTGGTAATAGCAAGGGAAAATAGAATGAAGTGATCTCCAAAAAAGAAGTACTTTTTGACTGCAAATAAAATTGTAAGGAGTAAAAAGTACTTTTTTTTCTTAAAAAATTTAATTAAGTATTGATTTTTAATTGTACTCAAGTAAAGTAAAAATCCCCAAAAATAATACTTAAGTACAGTAATCAAGTAAAATTACTCAAGTACTTTACACCTCTGACTGGAGGACGAGCATCATCATTGAGAAAGTATAATTCACACTTATTTATCATTAATTAAACAGAGATATGAGAAGAACATAACATATGCCTGTAAAAATGCAAAGATAACATACCATTTAAAATAATTTTCTGCTTTAAGAATAAGAGACACTGCCGCTTAAAAGTTTTTGATCTGTAAAATGTTTTATGTTTTTAGATGATGATCTAATGATCACAGGAATAAATGACACTTATTACTAATGTAATACTATATATTCACATAGAAAACAGCTGATCTACACTGGAGTGAGTGTGTGTGTGTGTGTGTGTGTGTGTGTGTGTGTGTGTGTGTGTGTGTGTGTGTGTGTGTGTGTACAGCTGATCTTCACTGGAGGAATATTTCACTGTTTTACAGCCTTGTTGAGAAACTTCTTCTAAAACATGAAAAATCTTACAGAAACTTTTGAACGTCAGTGCATAATAACATATTTCTGACCCACCCACGGGCACGCGCTGCTCGCACCCGTCTCCGGTGAGTCCGTGTCTGCAGCGGCCGCAGTCGAAGCCGCTAAAGTTCCCGTTACAGCGACACGCGCGCGTGAAGAAGCGCAGCGGCCAGCGCTCGCGATCGTCGCGCCCGTCGTAGGGGTACTGAGGCCCGTGTGCACGCGCATCCGCGCTCACGTCCACGCACTGCCCGCGGCCGGAGCTCGCGCCGCACGGGTCGTTCTCCAGAGCGAGCGGGGACGGGCAGCACTGCGCGCTCCTGAGTCCCTCCGGCGTTACGCACACGCGCGGGAACTGCGCGCCAACGAGCACCAGCGCGTGCACGAGCACCAGCATACCTCCACACAATCGCCACATCGTGGCCAAAATAGGACAATCTCAAAAGCGATCAATAAGTATCCAAAAACGTCTCCAAGAAACCTCCAAAAAAGGTCACAAATAGTCAGGGACTCTCCAAAAGAATTAAAATGAAATAGTGTCAACAGAAATTAATTCATCATCTCACGATCACTCATATCTGTTGTATGACAGCAGGTTCTGATGGTGTGTGTTGGCTGGTCAGATCCAGTGTGTGGAGGAATTAATGCTGGAGGAGTTTAAATACCGGCGGAGCGCGCGCGCGTGACTCCGGCATCTCTGATCCCCGCGTGACCGCGTCACACTCCGCGAACCCTGAACACACTCGACCTGATATGTGATCATCTGAAAATCTTCTACACACACACACTGATTTCTCTGTGACTCGTGAACATCACCTGTCCTCAGGCTATAGATCATTCATATTAGAGACACATGTTCCTTTATATCAGCCAGCACTAAATATGATAAATATCCGTCTTCATTTTTATTGTGGTGCCATATCCGAGCGGTTTTGGCCGGCCAGTATTCAGAATAATATATAAAATTATAATGTAAAACAAACACAGCAATGTTCCATTAAAATAAGAGAAACGGAACAAAGTGTGTTTGTTACACCTGTCCTCATACTGACACATCGTCTGCGTTTTAAATATACTGACACATTTTATTCTGTTTATACACCTTCTATGTGTAGCAGTTCTGTGTGGCCGTAATAAAGTGGCAGTATTTAATAAACTTAAAGATCATTCAATAAATCCACACTAAAGCAACAGCCAATGAGACCAAACACTGAACAAAGAAAACTAAAGGGCTTATAAACACTGGAAAACACAACATCAAAACCCATTAACTCATGACGGGAAAACATTAATAACACCCAATCAATAACAGCCGGACGAGGAGCTGGCGAAGTGGAGGACTGGACGGCAGGAGGAGCCAGGAGTAGGAGGAGCCAGGAGTAGGAGGAGCCAGGAGAAGGAGGAGCCAGGAGTAGGAGGAGCCAGGAGAAGGAGGAGCCAGGAGTAGGAGGAGCCAGGAGTAGGAGGAACCAGGAGAAGGAGGAGCCAGGAGAAGGAGGAGCCAGGAGTAGGAGGGGCCAGGAGTAGGAGGAGCCAGGGGCAGGAGGAGCCAGGAGAAGGAGGAGCCAGGAGCAGGAGGAGCCAGGAGTGGGGGGATGAAGTGTAGCTGAAGGAATGAGGGGATGAAGTGTAGCTGAAGGAGTGAGGGGATGAAGTGTAGCTGAAGGAGTGGGGGGATGAAGTGTAGCTGAAGGAGTGAGGGGATGAAGTGTAGCTGAAGGAGTGGGGGGATGAAGTGTAGCTGAAGGAGTGAGGGGATGAAGTGTAGCTGAAGGAGTGGGGGGATGAAGTGTAGCTGAAGGAGTGGGGGGATGAAGTGTAGCTGAAGGAGTGGGGGGATGAAGTGTAGCTGAAGGAGTGAGGGGATGAAGTGTAGCTGAAGGAGTGGGGGGATGAAGTGTAGCTGAAGGAGTGGGGGGATGAAGTGTAGCTGAAGGAGTGAGGGGATGAAGTGTAGCTGAAGGAGTGAGGGGAGGAAGTGTAGCTGAAGGAGTGGGGGGATGAAGTGTAGCTGAAGGAGTGGGGGGATGAAGTGTAGCTGAAGGAGTGGGGGGATGAAGTGTAGCTGAAGAAGTGGGGGGATGAAGTGTAGCTGAAGGAGTGGGGGGATGAAGTGTAGCTGAAGGAGTGGGGGGATGAAGTGTAGCTGAAGGAGTGAGGGGAGGAAGTGTAGCTGAAGGAGTGGGGGGATGAAGTGTAGCTGAAGGAGTGGGAGGATGAAGTGTAGCTGAAGGAGTGAGGGGATGAAGTGTAGCTGAAGGAGTGAGGGGATGAAGTGTAGCTGAAGGAGTGAGGGGAGGAAGTGTAGCTGAAGGAGTGGGGGGATGAAGTGTAGCTGAAGGAGTGGGGGGATGAAGTGTAGCTGAAGGAGTGAGGGGATGAAGTGTAGCTGAAGGAGTGGGGGGATGAAGTGTAGCTGAAGGAGTGAGGGGATGAAGTGTAGCTGAAGGAGTGGGGGGATGAAGTGTAGCTGAAGGAGTGGGGGGATGAAGTGTAGCTGAAGGAGTGAGGGGATGAAGTGTAGCTGAAGGAGTGAGGGGATGAAGTGTAGCTGAAGGAGTGAGGGGATGAAGTGTAGCTGAAGGAGTGGGGGGATGAAGTGTAGCTGAAGGAGTGGGGGGATGAAGTGTAGCTGAAGGAGTGAGGGGATGAAGTGTAGCTGAAGGAGTGAGGGGATGAAGTGTAGCTGAAGGAGTGGGGGGATGAAGTGTAGCTGAAGGAGTTGGGGGATGAAGTGTAGCTGAAGGAGTGGGAGGATGAAGTGTAGCTGAAGGAGTGAGGGGATGAAGTGTAGCTGAAGGAGTGAGGGGATGAAGTGTAGCTGAAGGAGTGGGGGGATGAAGTGTAGCTGAAGGAGTGGGGGGATGAAGTGTAGCTGAAGGAGTGGGAGGATGAAGTGTAGCTGAAGGAGTGGGAGGATGAAGTGTAGCTGAAGGAGTGAGGGGATGAAGTGTAGCTGAAGGAGTGAGGGGATGAAGTGTAGCTGAAGGAGTGGGAGGATGAAGTGTAGCTGAAGGAGTGAGGGGATGAAGTGTAGCTGAAGGAGTGAGGGGATGAAGTGTAGCTGAAGGAGTGGGGGGATGAAGTGTAGCTGAAGGAGTGGGGGGATGAAGTGTAGCTGAAGGAGTGGGAGGATGAAGTGTAGCTGAAGGAGTGAGGGGATGAAGTGTAGCTGAAGGAGTGAGGGGATGAAGTGTAGCTGAAGGAGTGAGGGGATGAAGTGTAGCTGAAGGAGTGGGGGGATGAAGTGTAGCTGAAGGAGTGGGGGGATGAAGTGCAGCTGAAGGAGTGAGGGGATGAAGTGTAGCTGAAGGAGTGGGGGGATGAAGTGTAGCTGAAGGAGTGGGGGGATGAAGTGTAGCTGAAGGAGTGAGGGGATGAAGTGTAGCTGAAGGAGTGAGGGGATGAAGTGTAGCTGAAGGAGTGGGGGGATGAAGTGTAGCTGAAGGAGTGAGGGGATGAAGTGTAGCTGAAGGAGTGGGGGGATGAAGTGTAGCTGAAGGAGTGGGGGGATGAAGTGTAGCTGAAGGAGTGAGGGGATGAAGTGTAGCTGAAGGAGTGAGGGGATGAAGTGTAGCTGAAGGAGTGAGGGGATGAAGTGTAGCTGAAGGAGTGAGGGGATGAAGTGTAGCTGAAGGAGTGGGGGGATGAAGTGTAGCTGAAGGAGTGAGGGGATGAAGTGTAGCTGAAGGAGTGAGGGGATGAAGTGTAGCTGAAGGAGTGAGGGGATGAAGTGTAGCTGAAGGAGTGAGGGGATGAAGTGTAGCTGAAGGAGTGGGGGGATGAAGTGTAGCTGAAGGAGTGAGGGGATGAAGTGTAGCTGAAGGAGTGGGGGGATGAAGTGTAGCTGAAGGAGTGAGGGGATGAAGTGTAGCTGAAGGAGTGGGGGGATGAAGTGTAGCTGAAGGAGTGAGGGGATGAAGTGTAGCTGAAGGAGTGGGGGGATGAAGTGTAGCTGAAGGAGTGAGGGGATGAAGTGTAGCTGAAGGAGTGAGGGGATGAAGTGTAGCTGAAGGAGTGAGGGGATGAAGTGTAGCTGAAGGAGTGGGGGGATGAAGTGTAGCTGAAGGAGTGGGGGGATGAAGTGTTGCTGAAGGAGTGGGGGGATGAAGTGTAGCTGAAGGAGTGAGGGGATGAAGTGTAGCTGAAGGAGTGGGGGGATGAAGTGTAGCTGAAGGAGTGGGGGGATGAAGTGTAGCTGAAGGAGTGGGGGGATGAAGTGTAGCTGAAGGAGTGGGAGGATGAAGTGTAGCTGAAGGAGTGAGGGGATGAAGTGTAGCTGAAGGAGTGAGGGGATGAAGTGTAGCTGAAGGAGTGGGGGATGAAGTGTAGCTGAAGGAGTGAGGGGATGAAGTGTAGCTGAAGGAGTGGGGGATGAAGTGTAGCTGAAGGAGTGGGGGATGAAGTGTAGCTGAAGGAGTGGGAGGATGAAGTGTAGCTGAAGGAGTGAGGGGATGAAGTGTAGCTGAAGGAGTGGGGGGATGAAGTGTAGCTGAAGGAGTGAGGGGATGAAGTGTAGCTGAAGGAGTGGGGGGATGAAGTGTAGCTGAAGGAGTGGGGGGATGAAGTGTAGCTGAAGGAGTGGGGGGATGAAGTGTAGCTGAAGGAGTGGGGGGATGAAGTGTAGCTGAAGGAGTGAGGGGATGAAGTGTAGCTGAAGGAGTGAGGGGATGAAGTGTAGCTGAAGGAGTGGGGGGATGAAGTGTAGCTGAAGGAGTGGGGGGATGAAGTGTAGCTGAAGGAGTGGGGGGATGAAGTGTAGCTGAAGGAGTGGGGGGATGAAGTGTAGCTGAAGGAGTGGGGGGATGAAG
>NC_137098.1:585000-594000 GCF_949357685.1 Gobio gobio
TGAAGTGTTTACTGTAAAATCCGTTTAGATCTGCTCTGACGGATAGATCTGTATAGCCTTGGTGGTAAGAGGAAGGACCGTGTAGATCCGCTCTGACGGTCGAACAAAGTAGAGATAGCCCTGGTGTTCCTGTCCAGGAAGATTTGTCTGTAAGGGTAATGTTTAAATGCACAGTTACCTGACAAATATTTTTAAAGTAAACCTGACTCTCCATTTTCTTCCACCCCGGATAGGGGATTTCATCATCATCATATTTTTTTTTAAATTCCTATTATAACTGTTATGCTATATATATATATATATATATATATATATATATATATATATATATATATTTAAATTGCCACTGTGCATGAAGTGTGCTATACAAATAAACTTGCCTTGCCTTGCCTAAAATAGCCTAGTGTCACATCAATAAAGCTTTTGTTCGCAATTTTCTGCTCAGATGCTATAAATACAGTAGCCTACCGGTCAAATGTTTTGTATGCAATACTTCTTGTAGCCATTAAAACATATTTTGTTTCATATTGATATTTAAATATTGTAGCCTAATGTTATTTTTTAATTTAATCTATGTTGATTATGAAAAGTGAACAGCATAAGTAAGAAAGGACACATCATAAGATGCGTAATATGTCAGAAGACATGGAGTGATTTTGACCACTTCATTAAGTTTTGTTTTGTAGAAAGCCTTTCTTTAAAGTGAATTTCATTTCTTAATTTTAATCAATGTTTCATCAGCCAATTGCCTGGATTTAATAAATAAGAAGCAAATATGATAGACAATAGCCTATAATAGGCACCGGTGCGATCATGCATTGCACGGCGCGTGTCATAAATGAACCGAAACTCGAAATGATATTTGAGTATTGTGTGTATCGGATAGTTTACAAAATCAAATGATTCTGAATTTTTTTGCATTGAAATGACTGGGAAAAAGTGTCCCAATCAACCTGAACTCACCCTATACTCTTTGAAATCATAATTGCATTGTATTATGTTGTTTTAATTCCCAAATATTTTATTTATAACATTCATCATTACCAATTATTCAGTTATTTGTATTTACTGAATACTGAGTTATGTTCAATGTTATTACTACAAAGATATTACTGTTTTTTTTTAGCATGAGACTTCTTTCAAAAACATTACTTTTAACTTTTGATAATTTAACATATAGTAGGCCTTTGTAATACCTTACTCAAAGGCTCATTCATTATGCGCTCATTATGCGGTTCTTTTGTTCTCTCAGGTGTGAATCACAGCATTATTCATGATCATTCACACACTTTCGCATTCAGGCTTTGTAAAGAAAAACTACACACCTGTGCACATACGTATGCTTAAGTGCATGATGTCACCATTCTCACAGATTCACGTTTTTTGAAGTTTACACGAAAATGATAACAATATCATTTTAAAACTATTACAAAACCTGTTTTGGGGTTTGCGTTGTCTATCTGCCTGGCGCTGTCCTGGTGTGAACATTTCTACACACTGGATTTGAAATCATTTGAAATCATCTTGAGGCTCTGGGCCCCCGCCCCCGGGACTTACAGAATCATAATGATATTTAATGTCCTGATTAGTGAAGCCCTCTCAAAAAAACAAAACAAGCACTAAAATTGTATAAAAGAACTCAAATTATACACACACTTCATATTTAATGATATTTAATGATTTGTAGATTACATTTAAAAGATACACTTTCATGAAAGCATTTTCAATTAGTTGTAAATTGTCATTATACGTTTTGGACTGTGTTCTCATCGCATTTACAGTTTTGACCAGCCGGGGAGTGGCGTTTCATTTTTTCTTCTCAAGACGAAATCATTTTACGAAGCAATGGGTTCAATTAATTCAGAGTTTCCCAAAGCTCCATTTGTCCTATCCCTGTTTAGACTGGATTAAAACATATTGTTCCATTGAAGTGCAAGACACTGTAACGTTCAGGATATTTCTAAATAAGTAAAACTGCTTTTTAAAGGATGTTTTCACACAACAGATGCTTTCCATATGAAGAGCTCTTGGAGATGTGCAACATCTGACTTTCAGACTTAGGGAGGACTCTGTGTGTGTGTGTGTGTGTGTGTGTGTGTGTGTGTGTGTGTGTGTGTGTGTGTGTGTGTGTGTGTGTGTGTGTGTGTGTGTGTGTGTGTGTGTGTGTGTGTTAGGCATGCTCATTCTGTTCGATGTTGGCGACGAGTCCTTTAGTATCGACAGTGACAGGAGGCCGTATCAGGTCAGAGTTGCTATAGAGTCTGTTGTCAAACGCACACTCTCCAAACACAGGTCTAGGGCTTCTCTTGAAGAACAGAAATGTGCCGAGGCCTGCCACAGCGATGATGACCAGGACGACCCCGACTGCGATGCCCGCGGAGCCATGAGGAGCCTCCTCCACCACCGCGACTGCAGAATTAAACATCATTAAACTTTCATCTTATGACAGCCCTAATTATAATTCATTTCAATGAATGAAACATAGATACATACGTGGTACTGCTGGTTTCTCTGTTGGTGGTATAACTGAAATATAAAGACATATGTGTACATGTTTACGAAAGGTAACCTACACTATTAAACTGAATAATCTATTAAAGTTGCATTTGTATATCTGCTTGCATAACTAACCTTTTGCAGTCTTGCAGACATAAGGCCTGTAAATAGTGCAGTGTGCGGTGTTCCACATCCCAGTGCTCGACTGGATCTCCACACAAGAACCAACATCATTAGGCATCCGGGGCTTCCAGTTTGTGTAATCAACCACTGTATTATCAATCCACATCCATTGACCTGTGACACACACACACACACACACACACACACACACACACACATTATCAGATGGTGCTTCTGAGATCATTTAGAGTATTGTGTTTGTCTGGATTCATTTCTAACCCGTATGACTGCGGTGCATGCCGATCCAGAACGATTTGATTCCATCCTGCATAATGTCCAAGTTCTGAAGGATAAACTTGGATTCTACTGAGTCCTCGATAGTCAGCAGCGTTGCCCCTGAAATTACACAGTTTTTACTTAATCAGCACTGCCTTGATCTTTTGAAATATAAGAGGTCTTCGTACCATTAAATCCTCATTATAAACACAGCATTTATTTAATCAAGCGCCAAAAGCTGCTTGTTTTGATATTGGGTGATCTGTGACATCACACTGGCAAATATATTTGCATATGCCCGCCTCCAGAGCAACACATCGACCAATAGTTATCATACATAATCATTCTATAGGCCCCGCCCACTGGTGTTCAGTCACTTAATGGCTGACATTTACCTACTGTTATGGAACTGCTCCAAGACACAAAGGTTGAGGATCGAAACGCAGTATTTATTGGGGTAATCCACAATCGTGGATAATCAAGAAATCCAAAACCAAGAGACAAGAAACCAGGGAAAACGCTCAGAAATGCAGTGTGAACAAAACAAGACTTCGCAATGATTGACAGACTTGACCAGGCTTATATAGGGTGAGCTAAAAGGTAAATGAGACACAGGTGGATGTAATCAGGAATGATGTGTCCGGGCAGTGAGATGACCAGGGTAGAAGGGCTGACCACCATGGTGGAGCAGGTGACCACCACAGTAGTGCAGGCATTATTGAACCCTATGGTGGAGCAGATGACCACCACAGCTGAGCAGGTGGTCCGGTCGGAGTCCTCTCTGGACTCGGGACAGGAGATGGAGTCCTCTCTGGACTCTTGACAGAAGGAGGCGGAGCCCTCTCTGGACGCTGGTCAGTGGCTGGAGATATCTCTGGATGCTGGTCAGTGGCTGGAGATATCTCTGGATGCTGGTCAGTGGCTGGAGCCATCTCTGAACGCTGGTCAGTGCCTGGAGCCATCTCTGGATTCTGGTCAGTGGCTGGAGCCATCTCAAAATCAAATCAATCAAATCACTTTATTGTCACACAGCCATGTACACAAGTGCAACAGCAGGTGAAATTCTTGGTGCAGTTCCGAGCAACTTAGTAGTCACGACATGACATGTACAACATTTAGAGCAGCATCAGATTACACTGATGCGCCCACAATTACTCACAGCACAGTAAACTCTACAATAAACAATAAATAATTTACACAATGTGAGTGTGGTTCTCACAGCTTTAACCAATATACACATACTTACAATATACATATACTTTAAACAATATACTTTAAACAATATACTTTAAACAATATACACACTAAAACATACATTAAACAATATACATTACGCTATAATAATAATAATAATATACAATGTACAGTATACATTATTATTCACAGTAGAGATCTGAACGCTGAACGCTGAACGCTGAACGCTGAACGCTGGTCAGTGCCTGGAGCCATCTCTGGATGCTGGACAGTGGCTGGAGTCATCTCTGGATGCTGGTCAGTGGCTGGAGCCATCTCTGGATGCTGGTCTCTGGCTGGAGTCATCTCTGGACGCTGGTCAGTGCCTGGAGCCATCTCTGGATGCTGGTCAGTGGCTGGTCAGTGGCTGGAGCCATCTATGGATGCTGGTCAGTGGCTGGAGCCATCTATGGATGCTGGTCAGTGCCTGGAGTCATCTCTGGATGCTGATCTGTGGCTGGAGTCATCTCTGGATGCTGGTCAGTGGCTGGAGTCATCTCTGGATGCTGGTCAAGGGCTGGAGTCATCTCTGGATGCTGATCTGTGGCTGGAGTCATCTCTGGATGCTGGTCAAGGGCTGGAGTCATCTCTGGATGCTGATCTGTGGCTGGAGTCATCTCTGGATGCTGGTCAGTGGCTGGAGTCATCTCTGGATGCTGATCTGTGGCTGGAGTCATCTCTGGTTGCTGGTCAGTGGCTGGAGTCATCTCTGGATGCTGGTCAAGGGCTGGAGTCATCTCTGGATGCTGGTCAGTGGCTGGAGTCATCTCTGGATGCTGGTCAAGGGCTGGAGTCATCTCTGGATGCTGGTCAGTGCCTGGAGTCATCTCTGGATGCTGATCTGTGGCTGGAGTCATCTCTGGATGCTGGTCAGTGGCTGGAGTCATCTCTGGATGCTGGTCAAGGGCTGGAGTCATCTCTGGATGCTGGCCAGTGGCTGGAGCCATCTATGGATGCTGGTCAGTGGCTGGAGACATCTATGGATGCTGGTCAGTGGCTGGTGCCATCTATGGACGCTGGTCAGTGGCTGGTGCCATCTATGGACGCTGGTCAGTGGCTGGAGCCATCTCCGGATGTTGGTCTGTGGCTGGAGCCATCTCTGGATGCTGGTCTGTGGCTGGAGCCATCTCTGATTGCTGGTCTGTGGCTGGAGCCATCTCTGGATGCTGGTCAGTGGCTGGAGCCATCTCTGGATGCTGGTCTGTGGCTGGAGCCATCTCTGGAAGCTGGTCTGTGGCTGGGGCCATCTTTGGATGCTGGTCAGTGGCTCTGGGACTCTGGATGGAGACAGGGAACGTCACTGGGCTCTGGACGGAGACAGGGAACGTCGCTGGACTCTGGACTGGTGGGTACTGCGGTTCCTCCTCTGCGACTCCCACAGTGAATGCAGAACCACTCAACCATAGGGCATAGTCCAGAAACTCGATCAGTGACCCTCGAGGACCATCACAGATGAGTTTAGATTGGTAGTAATCATTAAGTCCATAACAACAAAAGTCAATAAGAGCACAAAGTCTATAAGGTATGCGAGTTCCAGAAAATCTCTGGTGTGGTCCTCAAGTGGTCGGTTACCTTGACGGAGTCGAATGAGGCTTACTGCTGGATCCATGAGGGGCTAAGTCTTCTGTTACGGAAGTGCTCTGAGACACAAAGGTTGAGGATTCAAAGGCAGTATGTATTGGGGTGATCCACAATTGTAGTCAACAAACAGGCAAGAGGTCAAAACAGGTAATCAGTCCAATCAGGCAAACAAGACAGGAGAGACAGGCAAAAGGGTCATACACGGAACAGGCAAGAAATCCAAAACCAAGAGACAAGAAACCAGGGAAAACACTCAGAAATGCAGTGTGAACAAAACAAGACTTCACAATGAATGACAGACTTGACCAGGCTTATATAGGGTGAGCTAAAAAGGTAAATGAGACACAGGTGGATGTAATCAGGAATGATGTGTCCGGGCAGTGAGTATTGTGGGTAATATAGTCTGTGGTAATATGGCAATAGTCTGAGGTGGAGTGCCCTCTCGTGGACTACACGGGCACTCTCACTGGTGATCTTGACACCTATGCAATGACTTTAAAATAATTGTTTTTGCACATATAGTACTATTAACATTATAAGTGAACTTCAAGGTCATGACCCCTTTACATTTTATTACAATGCTGTTTAAAATAAGTGAATAAGTATCATATAGTATCACTGTATTGATGCAATACTCTCATGTGAATTCTGTTTACATTAAAACTAAACAGAAAGTAATGCCTACCTATCCTCATGCATTCCACTGTGGCATGAGCCCAGTTGTCCGACATGGAGGCCATGAAGGCGTAGCAGTGTCCTCTGAAAGGGATCCAGGTTTTGCGCTTCTTTGACTCTGGGCAGTTCCCAGGCATCTGAGGAGGATCTGTGGGAGCGACATCTGCGGGACAGCGGAAGGACGTTAGCATATTAAATTCCAGCCAATCAGAATCGAGTATTCAGACAGATCCATTATATAAAGTTAATTATTTTCTATTTTCTATAGTTGAGCTTAGTGTGTGAAGGAAATGGTCACAAAAGCAACAACACACCAGTTCTCAAGTTAAATTATGCAAGACGATCTAGGTATTAATTGGATGAAATGATTGTGAATGAAATACCTGGGGATCGCTTGCACAGGGAATAATACGTGTTGTTGCATGTAGCCGTTTTCCATTCGCCATCCGTGTCAATATATACACAAGCTAAATTGTTTTTGGGCTCTCCTGTTGCCCATTTGCTGTATCTCATAAGCCAGTTGTCCACCCAGCGGTAACGTCCACTTGTCTGAATCAAACAAATTTAATTCGTAAGAATCTTCACATTCAAATCATGTCCTAGCATTCTAGCTGCAATCATGATTTTGTCATGTAAAACATGTTCAACATATTTTGTTGGTCCTGGAACAACATTCCTGTCAAGTCTTAACCCTAATCCTCAATCATAACCATAACCTATTCCTATAACCTTGGGTTTCTCCTAATGTGCTTTTTTTCTCCATTTCTGTCTCCTGGTGGAGTTTGGGTTCCTCGCCACTGTCGCCTTTTGGCTTGCTTAGTTGAGGACACATAATATTCAACAATATTACTGACATTATTGGATGAGAAGTGAACTGAGCTGGACAATGCCATCACTGTTTGAAAACTTTTTTGAATGGGGTAATTTTTTTATAAATTCAGGTATTTTTTGTCTTGTGGACTATATGTAAACATGTTTTATGTATAATATCTTATTTAGGACAGTACTAAATAAAAAAATAACATGATCCCTCTTATTTTGATACAATTATGCTGCAAGGGGTGT
Organism: Gobio gobio; assembly: GCF_949357685.1. Taxonomy (NCBI): domain Eukaryota; kingdom Metazoa; phylum Chordata; class Actinopteri; order Cypriniformes; family Gobionidae; genus Gobio; species Gobio gobio. The sequence continues at coordinate 592,450 of NC_137098.1, forward strand.
GTAAATGTCTGATAAGACTGAAGCAAGAAGATCAAGGGTATGCAGGGAGTACGAAGCAGCGTCTCATTCCCTCTTCATGGAACTAAAGTTACATACATAACCAAGATGTTCCCTTTCAAGGGAACTCCCGCTGAGTCATTGCTGTGGGAATGCAATACCCACGTCGCCATAGGAGCCAGATGCCCGTCCATTGTGAACGAGGAAGCAAGCACCTGTGCCTCCGGTGTAGAGCTAAGGTCAAGTTCCTAAAATCTCACAAACGTGTGCGGCAAGGCCACATCACACACTTCCTGTAGGGAAACCACTGACAAGCCCTTACATAAACAAGTGAAATGGCTTCAACCACCCACTTGCTCATGTTCTGCTTAGATGCTGGGCACCCCTTTCTAGGTGACCCGAAACACACAAACAGTTCAGCTTTGCTCCACAGGGCAGCTCAATGGACATAAGCATCTAAAGTCCACACAGGGCAGAGCAGATTAAGCTTTTCCTGGTCTGATGTCTGGAAGGGAGGAGGACAAAAGGCCTGCAGTATAATTGGTCTTACAATATTAGTAGGAACCTTAGGAACATAGCCCGGCCTAGGGTGTAGGAAGGCCTTAACCATGCCGGGTGCAAATTCCAAGCACAAGGGCGCCACCGAAAGGGCTTGAATGTCACCTATTCTCTTGAGAGACGTAATAGCCAGCAGAAAGATAGTCTTTAGAGTGAGAAACTTTTCAGGAATTTCTTCAATCGGCTCAAAGGGAGCCTCAGAAAGACCTTGTAATAAGATGGCCAAATCCCAGGCCGGCACCCTAGTACGAACTACAGGTCTTAACCTCAAAGTGCCACTGACCACTGCAGACCGGGAACACCCCACAAGAGCTGCAGTTTTGGAGATGCTCTGACCCAGTCGTCTAGCCGTCACAATTTGGCCCTTGTCAAACTCACTCAAATCGTTACGCTTGCCCATTTTTTCTGCTTCTAATACTTCAACTTTGAGGACAAAATGTTCACTTGCTGCCTAATATATCCCACCCACTAACAGGTCCGGTTATGAAGAAATAATCAGTGTTATTCACTTCAACTGTCAGTGATCATAATGTTATGCCTGATCGGTGTATGCGCCAGGATAGATGATGGTCCTGCCACAGACCAGATTTGTGACATGATCTGTTTGAGTGTAAGCATCTTGAACTTGAGCTTTGCTACAGCGCGATTGAGATAGCAAGAAATTGGATGCAACCCCCCATCCTTCTTTGGCATGATGAAGTGCCGGCTGTAAAACCCTGACTACCTGCTGGGAAGAGGGACCCTTTCTATAGCCTCCTTTCGCAGAAGAGTCTGTACTTCTTCAGTCATAACCACTGTGGGTAGGACCCCGCTGAAACGAGGTGGATGCGTTCTTAACTGGATAGCGTACACCTAGCGTATCTGCAGCACCCAACAAGATATATTTGGAAGATTCTCCCACTCAGATTTCCCAAAAAAATGCAATAGGGGTACACCTTTGGTGTATTTCGAACAGCAAGGCTGAAGCGGTGAACAGGCAGGGAACAACTGGCTTGA